>NC_087285.1:11616847-11919877 GCF_015220805.1 Pogoniulus pusillus | reverse complement strand
GAGTGTACATGGAGATTCTCACATCTCCTTTGTCACTGCTCAGACATTCTTAGGCAGATTTTTACTTCAGCAAAACGAGTGAAAAAGTCTAGGTGCAACAGGGTTTGACTCAGAAAAATATATATCACTATTTGGCTTCACAGTGTGGAAGAACAGCCTCGTCAGATGACAGATTCAGTCACCAGACAATCCAGCATGACATCCTGACACAGCAGTGCTATGTTTGCTGTTATTACATCAGCAGAAGAAAGAAACTCCTTCAGTTTTTCTTGGATCACCCCGAGAAGTGACTGCAGGACTTTCTTAGTGCCCAAGAATGTTTTTTACACCACCACTCATTTTTCTTAACGATATTTTTTCTCTTGGACTGACCGTGTGAAACCTGAAGAAACTGATTTCCTTTCCCCTCTTTCTCCTTCTATTTTTCACCAATATGGTAAATAATAAAAGCTTATGAAACATCCTAATGGCTAGAAAATGGAGCCGACATGCTTCAGGGAGCAAATAATAAGAAAACCTCTTTCAGCCTGTGCTTTGTATCTGGATGTCTGTCCAAATAAATTAGTGTGACTGGGGAAAGTCAAACTTTTTCTTAGAGGCTGTAAACATCTCAGTCATACTTTAAAAGACAAACCCAACATCTCCTCAGACTTATCCATAGCAGATCCAAAGAAGAAAATCAATAAAAATCCTCCTGCTATGCATAAACATGACATAGTTTAAAAATGTGTTTGCAGTCTTAGCACATGAATTTTGCAAGTGAAGTGTATTATCAGCTTGTCAAGCTGTTGCTGTCATGTTACATCTGATGACAAACTACGTCAAATACAAGAGAGGTAAAAGCCTTGAAATGACAAGTTTCTGTAAGGTAGTTCACTCTGGCCCAACCAAATAAGCAGGATGACTTCACAGCTGTTGATAAACTTATTTGATGAAACCCCTTTAGGACATTTGAAGATGCTCTGAGTAGATTTTGCACTTGCAGCACAGCTGTTACACCCATTTCACCCAAAGACAAGAGACATTTCCCCTCCAAAATGTGCAGACAGACAGATGGACCAACAAAGGACACTGATTTTCTGAATGTGCTGCAAGGGAGGAAGGATGCTCTTTGCTAACTCTTTCTCCAGTCAAGGACATTTGAGTGCAAACAGATATGATGAATTCATTTCCAAGTATCCTCATATGTGAAGTATTTAATTAACCTCAAGCTGTAGAAGCCTATGGATCTGAACCAGGCCTGAGATGCTAATTTTGTTTAGAAGTGGCTTGCTAGTGGCTGCCCAGCATTGACTACCTTTGCTACATTGTGATTTTACATGTATGCATTGTCTGTTTAATTCTACATGACCAAAGTGCCCCATAGGCAAAAAAATAACGTAGTTGGTGTGGCATTAAATCAAACAAACAAAAAATGACATAGTTAAAGGTCCTATTCCACTACTGCTACAGATTTTGTTTTTCAACAAAAGCCCAACCTGAAATTCCACTGCAGTTTTCATCTTTTTCCTGCCTGAGAGGCTATGGCAGGCATGAAGAGGTGAACAACACAATTCTCAAAGGTAATGGTGCATATCTCAGGAAATTACAGCGTGGGAGACTTAGATCAAACATTAGTTCTAATATGGCTATGTGAAATAGTTTTGTAGCTGTACAGAATACTTGGTTAAGCCTCATGGATGTGACAAAATAATATGCAGATTAACACTTTGTGGGATTGATAGGATTTTGTTTCTTTATTTGATTTCTGGACATTTCTGTCATCTCCTCCCTAGCTTGCTTCACTTGCTCTTGATTTGTAAGGAACTGAGTGAATTTAGACCAAGCAAAATAGGGCTTTATGTCATTAGTTGTGCTGCTGGAGGTCTAGGCTGGATGTTAGGAGGAAGTTCTTCACAGAGAGAGTGATTGGCATTGGAATGGGCTGCCCAGGGAGGTGGTGGAGTCACCATCCCTGAAGATGTACAAGAAAAGACTGGAAGAGGCATGTAGTGACATGGTCTAGTTGATGGGATAGGGCTGGATGTTAGTTTGGATGGATGATCTTGGAGGTCTCTTCCAACCTGGTTGTTCCTGTGATTCTACTACAGGGAATTTACCAGCTTGTTTCTGAGTGTCCACTCCCCTATCTTGTCTGGGGGAAGGAGGAGAAAACAATGAAGTAACTAGAGCAATGGATCCCATTTCCATAGCTTTAAAGGATACACTGTGTAGAATAGCATATATCCTGATATAATATTTAGGTACCTGCAAAGCCAGAATTTGAACACCTGAGTGCACTTCCCTTACATCCATATATAATGCCTGCCCCTAAAAGATTCCCAGAGACCGTTGGTACTTTTGCAGTTCCACGTGATACTTCCAGAGGATGCCAATGGTGATTTCACTAGCAGCTTGCTAAGAATGCGCAGGAGTTGTGTTCTGGTCGTTGAGTTACTGAATCTCAATGCTTATGTTCATTTGAGCCAGCAGTGTGCACTCGCAGCCCAGAGGGCCAACCAGATCCTGAGCTGTATCAGGAGAAGTGTGGCCAGCAGGTCAAGGGAGGTGATTCTTCCCCTCTACTCTGCTCTGGTGAGACCTCACCTGTAGTACTGCATCCAGTTCTGGAGCCCCTATTACAAGAGGGATGGGGAGATGCTGGAGTGTGTCCAGAGAAGGGCCAGGAGGACTGGAGCAGCTCTGCTGTGAGGACAGACTGAAAGAGTTGGGGCTGTTCAGTCTGGAGAAGAGGAGGCTCTGAGGTGACCTTCTTGTGGCCTTCCAGTATCTGAAGGGGGCCTACAGAAAAGCTGGGGAGGGACTTTTTAAGATATCAGGGAGTGACAGGACTAGGGGGAATGGAGCAAAGCTGGAGGTAGAGAGGTTCAGACTGGACATGAGGAGGAAGTTCTTCTCCGTGAGAGTGGTGAGAGCCTGGACTGGATTGCCCAGGGAGGTGGTGGACGTCCCATCCCTGGAGCTGTTTAAAGCCAGGCTGGATGAGGCTGTGGGCAGCCTGATCTAGGGTAGGGTGTCCCTGCCCATGGCAGGGGGGGTTGGAACTGGCTGATCCTTGTGGTCCCTTCCAACCCTGACTGATTCTATGCAAGTAACCTAGGCCTTCTTTCCCAACAGAGGTGGCAGGGCTTAAAAACGTCTGCTTCCATTTAGCAGGTTTTGAATTGAAAGATTTTTTGCTTGTAACCCCCAGAAAGTATAAAAACTAAGAAAATGCATTTTCATAACACAGAGAGAATGGACTGATCATTATGGATAACACAGAGAACCAGTAAATCAGAAAATACACTTTCAGAAGTTTATCATCACCAGAGCCCTGAGTATTAACCATCCATTACCTATGCCCAAACAGCAATGGCCTTCTCCTGGCAAATGACTTGATAAAATAGCAAAACCTATGCAATGCTTATGAGCGGAATTAAAAGAGTGCTTGATGCTTTTGAAAGCTTCACCCAATATTTCTAGCCATGTGTGGAATGACTTTTAAAGCCATACTACTGAAGCAAAAACAAACAGGTAACTGAAAACAAGGAAAACACCATTAGATGTTGCAGCAAGTTCTGCTAGTCAAAGTTTCTGAGTCTGGATTTTGCCAGAGCATGAGGCTAAAAGGAAAGTAAAATAATCTTACTCTTGCAGACACATGAACAGTGTCATAAATACATAAACGATATGCCACACGAACGTGGGGTTCAGGTCTTTCAAAGAATCTGTACATTCACACTGCTTCAGAAGTTTTTTCTTAATTAAATATCAGAGCTTGAAATTTCCATTGAGGGTTGTCATAGATCTGCGTGAAGTCACTTATCAGACAAATTAGAGACAAATTAATCATGATCTTGCTGTATCAGGCCTTAGTAAAGGCATTAGAAACAAGAGAAGGTTCTGTAACTCACATCTATGAAGCATTTCTATCACATTATTCTAGAAGTGGCAGTGTATCTTTCAATATTTTGTTTCATTACTATCATCCTTAGTTAATTGCAAGGAACAAGATATAGAAAGCAAGAATATTATTTCGTTTTTACAGCCTTAGGTTTGAAGTGAATAAGCAAACTTCAATAAATATGACTGCACACCTAAAGAACAGTGATTTTGTCTGACTACTGCGAGAAGTAAATGGAAAGAAGTCTACAAACAGACATAATTCATTTCTTTATAAATGTCTAGAGATAATATTAATAATTCTCTAGTGTAGCATAAGCTGACATTTATTACTAAACATACTGTACTTAACAACAAGAATTGTAAGACAACAGGCTGTTTTACTACTGCCTCTTAATGGGAATTACATGAATAATGAGTCTCAGGAGGCACTTACCAGTGATAGAGGTAAATATTTGCTCTAAAAAATGTCAGACAAGCTATTACACCTCCGTGTTGCAAGAAAGCTATACAGATTATTAGCTATTATTTTGTTTTATTATAGCTAGTATTTAATAGCTGGGAACGTGTGTTTAAAAGATAACAAGACTGATGATATCAGAAGGTATGGTCAGTGCAAATGGCAAGCAATCATCCATTTTCTTCCTATCATAACTATGGCTGGAGGGTTTTCATCACTGAAGTAAAAGAAAACTTGCTTCAAGGTCAATGTAGTGAAGGATGGTGAACAGAAAGCAACACAGCAGAAACTGACTTGCAATGCATCATGTCCTCAGTCTCAGATCAAAGCAATACTATTACTGGTTTCTGTGCAGTAACAGAGTGGCACTTGCTTGAGATTTCAGCTTTGCTCCTTGCCACGTTAGGCAGAGTGCCAGCATGTTATATAGTTCGAATGGACACACTGTTTTTATCAGTGTATATCAAGCAAGTGAGGACACAAAGAAAATCTGCCTACACAACACCAGAAGGAATTGAACGTCGCAGGCTTCAGGGAAAATCCTAAACCTTAGCAGGGTGTGTGATCACTTGGGAGGGGAAACCCCACTCACACCCTAAGCCTAACCAGCGGTCTTCACAGAAATCATAGTTCCCTGACAGAAAAATTCTTGTTAAATGTGCTCTGTATTAATCTGGTGATTTCCACAGTTAAGCTAATAAGTTTCAGAAAGGCCAAGAAACAATTAACATTGGATGTACACTGAAATCAGTTCTCTGTCCAGGAAACACATCAGACCTGCACAAGTCAAAAGAAACCAAAAAGGGGCAGAGAAGACCACAGCCTGTTGGTAACATTAACTCCCACCTCATGGTGTCTGGGATTTGAGAAATGGATCACCTAAGTTTCCATTCACTTCTGCACAATGGAAAGGAATAGATTTACCATAGTCACATCATTATAACTCAGTTGATAATGATCCAGTGGCTTAACTACAGTTTACCTCTCCATGAACCTAAACTGGTGAATGTAAGCCACTTTTTCTAGTATTGAATTTCTTGTCGAAGTGGTAGTAATAATGGTGCTGAACTGTTTACATATGCTCTGAATTCATAGTCCCCTCTTTAAAACAGATAAAGGTTGAGAGGAAGAATTATCTTCATCCATTGGGTTTGAAGGAATTGGGCAAGGATCCACTCACTGCTCCCCCTGACTACTCATATGACCTTTAAACTCCTCTGAGAAAAATGTCATGTATCAGCCATGCATTATTGTCATTAGCTATAACAGCAACTAGAGCCTGCAATGAGTGACTGGGACTTCTCAGCAGTGACTGCTGTACAAAGAGGCATGAGGCAGGTGACTAGAAAAAAGGAGGGAAACAGAAATCTTGCCATGCTAATGTTTATGTTTGTGCATATTAGACGTCTCAGCAGAGGAATGTTGTAGTGATAAGCTAAAGTCTAGCTCATGCTAAACAGTGGTGTACAAAAATGTTGTGACTAAGGCAATTTTAAGTAAACCAAGAATATACTTTATGGAAACTTTTTTTCATCCCAGCATGTTTCTAATAAAAAAGAAACAAAACCAAAAACCAACTGGTGTTTTGAAGCTTAATTGCCCCCACAGAGTTTCTGATATTCTTTAAAGTCTACATATGATCAAACCACTTTGAGTTGGGTACTTACAGAGTAGATACATTTCCTGTCTTGCAAGGGATTTCTTCATAAAGAAGTTTTGTACATTTTAATAACCCCTGTGGTGACTGATTTCTAGCTGTAATGTATTTCAACATTGCAACTGTCTCTACTCATGGAGTTGTCACTTCTGATGTCCCAGAAATCACCAGTCCGACTTAGATTTCTTATGCCACTTCTGCCACTGCTGGCCAGTGCAGTGCAAAAGGTCAAGGGGCATAGTTGTAAAGATATGTCAAGATGAGACAAATCAACTTTGGAGCCCAAAAGGCAAAAGTACCAATGTAAAAGATTACTAAATACAACCAGTTGCCTGATGGCATTTGAGTCTTCCAAGGACAAGACTGTAAGGTTGCTGTTCAGTAATCTGAAATAAGATCTTCTGGCACATCAGAAAAAATAAGTTGTTGTTGTTTTTTAAATCCCTCTAATTACGATTTCCTTGGGTGAAAAATGTTACAGTGTATAACTATATGAAATAAAACTTAAACATTTCTATGGGTAACATTAGAGAACAAGAGCAAAACCTGCTGACTCTTAGGCAAATCTGCATCAACTCTGGCACTATGCCCAGGGCAGAATGTCCTTGGGGAAAAAGAACTGTTTTAAATATACAGATTTAGAGCTTAATTTGTGGGCTAATGAGTGGAATCTCTCAGTTCTGATTAAGTAGTCCTAAACATCTAGTCGACATTATTAGAACGCTGTTCATATTTTGGTTTAATAGACATATTTATACACACACACACGTGTATATATATATAGAGAGAGAGAGAGATAGTGCATAAGTTATACCAGGGGAGGGTTATGTTGGATACTAAGAAAAATTCCTTCATGGAAACATTTGTCAAGCATCGGAATGGGCTGCCGAGGGAAGTGGTGGAGTCACCATCCTTGGACGTTACTTAAAAGCCATGTAGATGTGATGGCGAGGCACATGGTTTAGCAGTGGACGTAGCAATACTACATTAACAGCTGGACTCAGTGCTCTGAAGATATCTAAACAATGATACAATTCTATAATTTTATTCATTTTCTCCCCAACATCATGCAATTCTTCCTACTGCCATAGCTTCGGTGTTAATATGCACTTAATCTTTCTTGTCCTACTGAAAAACCAGAATTCATGCAGAGGATGTCATATTACATCATTTCCTGAGAAGTGTGAACACTGCCACTATTCATCCTAAACTTTGCATGACTGCTCAGCACTACCGAGACACAGGCATGACAACCCTTGCCACCAATGTGTCTTCCAACCCTACCACCAAGGCACAGGCATGACAACCCTTGCCACCAATGTGTCTTCCAACCCTACCACCAAGGCACAGGCATGACAACCCTTGCCACCAATGTGTCTTCCAACCCTACCACCAAGGCACAGGCATGACAACCCTTGCCACCTATGTGTCTTCCAACCCTACCACCAAGGCACAGGCATGACAACCCTTGCCACCAATGTGTCTTCCAACCCCACTACCAAGAAACAAGCATGACAACCCTTGCCACCAATGTATCTTCCAGCGCCATTTCATCTATGCAGCTGGAGTACACCTCTGATTTTCTATGAATGTATTTGGCTGAGAGTAAGCTGCAAGCTTCAGCACAGCTGGGGTGAGTCAATCTCTATACTTCTGGCCTGAGCTGTAACCAAGTGAGCCAGAGTGAGCATCCCATGAGTGATGCACATCTCAGTAACCCCCAAAACTTTGTTCCAATTTCCCATGGAGGAAAATGATGAGCTACTCAAATGTGTAAGTGGCTATTACATACCTAATCTAGATTCTAAGTGAATATTTCCACTTGTGATGGATGCAGAGCTCTTTATTCTGCTTCACTACATTCACTTGACATCTTTTCTTCCTCTTTCTTCCACAAATTAACAGTCTTATTATATGGCCATACTTAGTTTGCCAATACAGAGGTTTCTTATATAGTTGTTTTTCAATCTGTGTTTACCTAGATAGAGATGTCACTTAAACAAGGTGGCTGAATCAGATGAGTGGTCACATGGTGGCCAGAACTTCCTTACCTGTGGTTAACCACTGTAATATGGGAGCCTAAACAAATAGAGGTCTTGGATCACATAGGCTGAAATGTAGTTATTTTTGAGTTTTGTTACATCTTCTTGAAATAATAAATTATGGAAACACATTTCTGTGTGACATTAAAAGAATATCTGAGCTAGAATTTCCCTGCAGATTCCCTCTATTTTGCTAAACATCCAATTACCTACTTTTGCTTCATTCTTGCTTTTGCCAAGACTTGTTAGGGCTGGTTAAAGGGAACGTATTCAGGGCACAAGCGAGATGACAGATTGTTCTGTGCCACAAGGGGCTGTGGGATTGAACAACACAAAAAGCTTGTGGAAAGATTTAGTGGCTTCAGGCAGCCTATGTCAGGATTAGGGAACAAGAGTCCTGGGACAGCAGTGCCCCAGAGCTGTGACTTGTAACAACTGTATAAGGCCTAAATGCCAAACATCACAACCACCACCCACCTCCCCCCATTTAGTCATCTCAGATTTACTCAGAGGAGACAGTAAAGCACTGAAAGGAATAACCAAGCAGCAGCTGCACTCGTGCCCATTCCGAGCACCTTATCTGGAACTAACATGCCTTTGGATTTGACCAAAAATAGGCTTCTAGAGCAAAAGTGTTTCATTATTCTCTGATCTTTGTAAGATTCTGTGTAACATCAATATTGTTGAACTGGATCTTAGACATGAGTATTGCAAGTACCACCCACTCCCCATCCCAACCCCCTTCTTACTGTTTTTGCTGTGTCTTTTAATGTAGTTTTACTTGGAGTCGATAAACTGAAGAGAAATTACCTCAGGTTCAACACTGATAGTGATACCTGTATCATTCCTTCTGCAAGAATCCAGTAAGGGACACAGTAATTGGCAAGGACAAAGAATGAGGAGGGAAGTAAGGACTCTTTCAGTTTCACTGGGTGAAATATGTCAGGTAACCAATGTATACTCGTCTCATTTGCCATATGACAGTGCCAAGATCTCTCATTGTTAAAGAAAGCAGTAATTGTGTATCTCTCACAGATCATGATTGACAAGTTTTGGACTTGGATTATAGCCAAGGATAAGAAAACATATTTCTGGCTAGATCTTTCAGACTGCTGTTTTTTTCCTGGTGCATGACATGAGATGGCCCTTAGTAAGTGTTGAACAAATATTGGAATTGACTTTTATTAGATCATAATTAACGAACAGGTACTCTGAATATCAAGGTTGTTGGAGTCCAAGCCTTTATGACCAAATAATGCAGTTTGAGAAATCCAGAAGAGGAGGCTCAGAGGTGATCTCATTGCTGTCTACAGCTACCTGAAAGGAGGATGTAGCTAGGTGGAGGTTGGTCTCTTCTGCCAGGCAACCAGCAACAGAACAAGGGGACACAGCCTCAAGTTGTGCCAGGAGGGGTCTAGGCTGGATGTTAGGAGGAAGTTGTTGGCAGAGAGAGTGATTGGCATTGGAATGGGCTGCCCAGGGAGGTGGTGGAGTCACCGTTCCTTAAGGTATTCAAGAAAAGCCTGGATGAGGCACTTGGTGCCATGGTCTGGTTGATTGGACAGGGCTGGGTGCTAGGTTGGACTAGATGATCTTGGAGGTCTCTTCCAACCTGGTTGATTCTATGATTCCATGATTCTATGATCTGCTGTTACTCCAATCTAAACCAAGCATATTGCACCATGTGATGTATAAGACTCTGAGCCACCAGTATAAAAATAGCCAGTTAAAATCGAAAAGACAGAATTTCACTTGGTCTGCTCATAAGGTTTTCTTTCTGCACATTTTAAGAGCTACAGATGTACTTTATTTTGTGCAGCATATTCTTACTCTAAAAGGATTCTGATGAGTTTTATTTCAAAGCAAATAAAGGATATAAGATGCTATGAAAAGAAGTGTGAACATCTAAATATGATGACTAAACTGCAAGGATGATAATGTAGTAATATTTTTAATGTAATATTGAATGATTCACAGGAAATAAATGAGTGTTTAAAAACTCCTGCTCATCTTCCATGAGTTAAAATTCATTGCAAATGTTAGGTGTATGCTGCTATATAAAACAAATTCTCACATCTGAAGTCTGTCTCTTGCGGTTTATACTGAATAGTATGAAAAATGTACTACGTACAAAAGAGAGAAAGATGAGTAGTGAGCCCTGCCAGGGAGAAGGGGAAAAAAAACTCAAACCTGCACAGAATTGGATTTCAGAGATTTGGCTGGAAAGAAGTGAAAGAAGCCCTGTGTGTAGGGAGAAAAAAAAAAGAAAGAAAACAAGAAAAAAAAAGAAGACTCAAAGAGGCTGCAGCAGAAAGAAAGCAGAACAAACTCCCATGCCCCAGTACGCAGATTTGGAGATGTTCATGCACATTCCAGGGCTTTATTATTTGGCTGTATTTCTGTCTTCATTTTTGATTCATGTTGAGAAACCAAGATCTAATTAGTGATTTCATCTAAGAAGTCAGGTCCTTCTCCAACTACATCACAAACCTTTTGTTATTGTAGTAATTGAGCCAGCAGTCATATAATTCAAATTTGATTCAACTCCTAATTTATTTGGAGAAAGACATGTGGGGGAAAAAAAGGTAAACATTCCTGCACCTTAATCAAGGCAATTGCCAAAAATTGTCCAGAGGATCTGATGAGAAACTGCAACACTAATAAGCAAAATCAGTTTGAACCATCCAGCTTTAGACATGCATTCAGAGTTGGAAATTATGCAGGATATGGCTTTGGGGTTTTTGTACTTCAGCATTTGTCCTGGAGTCATGTATACCCCAAAATTCCTCTCCCTCTGTGGTTTGAATGGGAGAGGAAAAGGCGGGGAAAGACTTGTTCTCCCCCTCACCCTGCAGGTGTGAAGGGGGAGAGCAAGGGGCCCTTCGGGCACGAGGGGTGCCTGTGCAGTGCCCGCGCTGGGACTGGCTGTGCTCTTGGCGCCCAGGCAGTGGTACTTTGGCTCTTTGTCTAGGAAGAGTATAAATATTGGGGGACTTCCCACCTTGGGGGTCCCTGCCTTAGAGTTCTCCCCTGCCTGGATAGCTTCTGCAGAAGGAGCCCCTGGTGCTCCGAAAGACAAGCTCCTGAGGGACAGAGCTGCCTCTGCTTTGGGCAGCTTCATGTAATGGCCTCTGAAAGAGAGCAAGGGGACAAGCATCTGGACCACCCTTCCTTTCAGCCAGCCTGACTCACCTGGGAGTAACTTTGGCTTAGCCTCATTGACAGTGCTATGTTTAATAGATCAGCCTTTTCCAACTTCTGACTTCCAAAATAGTCAAATCTACCTATGGTATTCTTATAGATCTTCTCAACCGAACTGAATCTGCTAATTAAACCTAAATGAATTTCTGTATATAGTTTTGGGGGCAGGTTTTGGGAAAATAAAATAACTCTATTTTTCTATATATTCCTGACTCAGCCACATTAATTCCCTGCCTCCAAACAGCACTGAAAGGAGATTCGAGTACCTTAACACAATTTGCTAGTATGATGCTGAGCCGTGTGTGGTAAAAGTGCATGATGAAATCAGGCTGGGATAGAACTGCAAGGTTTTTAGTGAGGTAACATTTTCAACAGCAGCAAAATAGAGGATTCTGGGGAAGTTCAGTGGCCCTGTCACTTTGGTGACAGTTGTTAAGCAAAAATCTATGTTCATAATCTTATGAGGTGATTAAAGACAAAGCCTCAATTAATGAGGATTGCCATAATATGATTTGAAGTGGATTATTGTATCATTTTACTTCCTGGGCTTAAATGGTGGAAATAGTAGATGAGTGCAGATCCAAGCAGGATCTTTTCAGTTAGCAATGAAAGGAAAAACTCAGGCCAAAATTTGGAACATATAACAGAAAAGCAAGTGAGAAGACTACTGGCAATGATGTGTAGGCTTATGCTGCTGCATACTGACCAGGGTAGGGACTGCTGAAAATGGACAAACCTCAACCCAATGCACCGCTGTCATGAAGGAGAAAAATGGATACCAGAATCAAAGCACCAAAAAGACAGAAATGGAGTATGTACAAGAAAAATAATTGGTGGTTTTATCTTTTTGTCTCCTACAGCAGCAAAATCTTGTTCATCTCAGAATTGAAATTGAAACCAGGAAGGAGGCTCCCCAAAAGTGACTGAGTAGTATGACTAAATGTACATCACATTACTTCATCCTAATCACAATTAAATTGTAAAGTGCATTAAGCTAAAAATAATGATAAAGTATCTCTGATAGAAAAGAATATAAAGCGTGGCAAGAACAAGGGAACCTATGCAGTGTTTTTGGCAACTGAACATAAAATGATATGGTACCTGTCTCATTATGAAGCAGTAATCAAGCGAGTTAACTAGTCCATGTAATGCTATGTAGCAAATTCAAATGAAATGCCTAGTGGGATATTTCCTGAAAAGGTAAAAATATTGATTATCAAAAAAAGGCCACATTCCTAATCCAAACTGAAGGGAATTAATCTGCTCCACCATCAAATCCTGCTGACATGCAAAATGTAAACCCCTAGAGGGTGAATTTTGTTCTTTTTTCAGACTGCTGAGAAGCATACGGACAAAGCAGTCTTTGAGCTTTCATCATATGCCATCTTGATCTATGACCTCTTGATCGCAATAGGGATACTGTGAATGTTTATTTAGATAGAACTGTTTATGTGGTCTGCCTTGGGTAAAATGTGAGTTTCTGTGGGCCCAACAGATAGTCCAGACCACCAGACAGTACTGTGCCTTAGCTGAAACAGGCACTATCCAAATGAGGATTCCTCAGGAATCTCGTAGATGGGAGTGGAGCAGATTAGGATCACAGAAAGAAGCAGATTTTCTGAGTCTTGCTCAGTGTCTCCTCTATATGATGCTGTATCCCCATCATACTTAGACTATATAATTTATTTCTTATGTTCTCCTTTTTTTCATCTGCTGTCCCAGGTACTGGCTTTCTACTAGACAACAGACTAGGGGCTCACTTCCCAGCTTTGCTAGAACAATCATCCAAATATTTGAAAGGGATTGCATATAACCTCTATGTAAAATTAATTTCCTTTCCCCTCAAAAGACCCTTGCCACTCAGAAATACAAAATAAGTCTCTCTTGAATCTCATAATAATGAAAGTGCTACATCCCTTGTTATAAATAGATCTAAGGGATCTCAGCTCACTTGTTGAATCACTCTACCAGATAATAAAAAAGAGATTATCATAAATGACCTGGAAATTTATGTTAACCCACAATGGCTCTGATGTTGTTATTGAGCAAGCTAACTTAAAGTAGTTAGTTCTGCTGGTAACACATATTCATAACAATGAAAATGTGTACTTGAGGGTGTTACTTTTTCTACTTTTTTCTCTTCATATCTTATTTATCTTGCAGAGCAGCAATGTTCCTGAAAAACAACATATCCAGCCTAAAAATAAAATAAACGTTTTTAAACACTTCTGTCCTATTTTTTACTTGAAGGTGTCAGAAGACTGATATCAGACTGAATGTGAGGAGGAAGTTGTTCAGCATGAGAGTGGTGAGAGCCTGGAATGGGGTGCCCAGGGAGGTGGTTGAGGCCCCATGGCTGGAGCTGTTTAAGGCCAGGCTGGATGAGGCTGTGGGCAACTTGATCTAGGGTAGGGTGCCCCTGGCCCTGGCAAGGGGATCGGAACTGGCTGATCCTTGTGGTCCCTTCCAACCCTGACTGATTCTATTATTCTAAGTCAAAGCTAGTTCTAAGGCATTTTTTCAACATATAACAGAATTCAGGTTCTTTGCACTCCAATTACTTTGTGATTGACAGCTGCCAGATTGGTTCATAACCAAGATACTGTATAACAGATATTTAAAGAGACTAAAGAATGAAAAAAACACAGAAAAGTGAGTTTTAGTAAGTACTCAGGCTACTGTTAGCTCATTGAGACATTTTTGTGGATGCCTTATTGCTTTCTAACACAGGCATGTAAAGTTGTCAGCTTTTCCATACCAGAGAAATCTCTAGGAATGAAAAATGCAATGGATTCGCTTAACAGAACTGCACACTTCAGAACGATTCTGTGGAACAGATTAAAAAGCGAACACAGCATATGCAAAGAGAGCAAATGTATGCAAATATGTAAACACACATGTCTAGTAGAAGTTTGCAAACAATAGAAAGACAGATTAATACTGGAAATGAACATTTCTGAAATTGCAAGTGCCTTGCCCTGCCAGATTTCTGATGAAGTAATATTCTGTTTATTCAAACAAAGGGGAGTTAGCAGGAGCTGCCACTTGTTCTTCCTGATTGTCTCATAATTCATTGCTGAGATTATTGATTTGTCCTCCCTTTATTATTATTTATATCACAACCAGAGCCTGTGAAGAAATGAGTGTGGTCCTGGTGAATTTTCAAAGCCAAACTCAAAAAGTAGTGCCATCTGTTTGGACAGAGAAAAGGCACTCTATGTTTAAGGACCAGCACAGCTAGCAATCACCAAATGCATTTTCTTATCTTCATTAATTCCCTGCCTTCAACAACTGGTAGTGTTTAAATGGCTGCATTTTAGACATTCTGTGCTCTGAATCTGCCCACCAATGACTTGTCTGTGAGAACCAGGTCACTCCTCAGAGGGAACAGAAAAGCTGTCATACAGTAAAAAGTGCAGTTAAAATAATCTCATTCTGGACTGAAAACAATGGCTGTAACTATCATTTCCTTTGCTTAAAAATTACCTCTGTGCTAGCCCCCTTCTTCCCTGTGCTCCCATGTGGAGAAGAAGAGAAAAACTAAGTGTTCTAGAAGGTGACAACTGCATGGTTTGGGAATGACCTTGTCTTACTGTGTTGATTTCACTGTGCTCCTAATCGTAGCATCAATAGTCATAATTAAAATGTCACCAAGAAATTAAAAATCTTCCTGCTCAGCAATACGAATAAACCCCTGTTTATTCAACCAGGAGAAGGATTTTTGACACAAAATATCCTTCTCACACATATTTAATGAGCTCATTTTCTAGGGAGGATTAACTGATGGGATGTTTGGATGGAAGATAATTATTTTTAGTGAGATAAAGTAGCAAATTAGGGTAAAATGTGTGGATTAGTAAATAAGTAATTTACTTTTTATAATTAAGACCCAAGTTAGAGCATCAAGTAAGATGGCTTGTGCTGTCATAGATTGTAAGCTACATTTTCCCTAACATTCCTAAATTTCAACATGTTAATTTATATTCCAGAATTTAAGGGCATTTAAGGAAAAGGAGAGGATATAGTTAGAAAACAGACTCATAGTTTAAAGCCTACTCCATAGTATCATTGGTAGCAAAGTTCCATCTGTGCCTTGGTTAAGTAGGACTTAAAGCAAACAGGAAAGGCATCAGCATGCAAAGAAGCAACCATTTTGCTCCTTCCAGGGAGCCAGAGGGACCATGCAAGAGCAAACACACCCATAGTCAGGCAATTACACAACTTCATCATTTTCCAGCAGTCCTGGCTCACCGGAGAGGTCCCAGGAGACTGGAAAATGGCCAATGTGGTCCCCATCCACAAGAAGGGTCGGATGGAGGAACCTGGGAACTACAGACCTGTCAGCCTGACCTCAGTGCCAGGGAAACTGATGGAACAGGTTATCTTGGGGGTGATAAAAGCGCACCTAAGGGATGGCAAAGAGCTCAGGTCCAGCCAGCATGGGTTTAGGAAGGGCAGATCCTGCCTTTCTAACCTGATCTCCTTCTATGATCAGGTGACCCGCTTGGTGGATGTGGGGAGGCCTGTGGATGTTGTCTATCTGGACTTCAGCAAGGCCTTTGACACTGTCCCCCACAGCAAACTGCTGGCTAAACTGTCAGCCCATGGCTTGGATAGCAACACTCTGTGCTGGGTTAGGAACTGGCTGGAGGGCCAGACCCAGAGAGTGGTGGTGCATGGTGCCACATCCAGCTGGCGGCCAGTCACTAGTGGTGTCCCTCAGGGATCTGTGCTGGGCCCCATCCTCTTTAACATCTTTATAGATGATCTGGATGAGGGCATGGAGTCAGTCATCAGCAAGTTTGCAGATGACACTAAGCTGGGGGCAGATGTGACTGGGTTGGAGGGCAGAAGGGCTCTGCAGCGGGACCTTGACTGCCTGGACAGATGGGCAGAGTCCAATGGGATGGCATTCAATAGCTCCAAGTGCAGGGTGCTGCACTTTGGCCACAACAACCCCATGCAGAGATACAGGCTGGGGTCAGAGTGGCTGGAGAGCAGCCAGACAGAGAGGGATCTGGGGATACTGATCGATACCTGCCTGAACATGAGCCAGCAGTGTGCCCAGGTGGCCAAGAGAGCCAATGGCATCCTGGCCTGCATCAGGAATGGTGTGGTGAGCAGGAGCAGGGAGGTCATTCTGCCTCTGTACTCTGCACTGGTTAGACCTCACCTTGAGTACTGTGTTCAGTTCTGGGCCCCACAGTTTAGGAGGGACATTGAGATGCTTGAGCGTGTCCAGAGAAGGGCGACGAGGCTGGTGAGAGACCTCAAGCACAGCCCTATGAGGAGAGGCTGAGGGAGCTGGGATTGTTTAGCCTGGAGAAGAGGAGGCTCAGGGATGACCTTATTGCTGTCTACAACTACCTGAGGGGTGGTTGTGGCCAGGAGGAGGTTGCTCTCTTCTCTCAGGGGGCCAGCGCCAGAACGAGAGGACACAGCCTCAGGCTGTGCCAGGGGAGATTTAGGCTTGAGGTGAGGAGAAAATTCTTCACTGAGAGAGTCATTGGACACTGGAATGGGCTGCCCGGGGAGGTGGAGGAGTCGCCGTCCCTGGGGCACTTCAAGGCAAGGTTGGACGTGGCACTTGGTGCCATGGTCTAGCCTTGAGCTCTGTGGTAAAGGGTTGGACTTGATGATCTGTGAGGTCTCTTCCAACCCTGATAATACTGTGATACTGTGATCTCCTAAAACTCACTGTGAGCTACTGTGTTAGCATTCGCACTTGCAATCAGGCTGTTAGTTGTCAGTTCTGAAAACAAGTGCATAAATAATGATTGATCATGTAAATGAGAACATCTTGTAATCTGCATACACTCTAAATATATCACAGCCTTCAGGTGACCCACGTCAAGAAGTCTGGGAAGGTCATACTGCCCCCAGTGCCTTGTACTATTCGAATCTGAGGAGGTGCAGTACTATTCCCCCATCTGTTTGATCTGCAACACTAACCACTGCAGAAAGGACATGTCTTCTGCCTTTTGGCATTCAAGAAGACTGCAGTTTTCTTTAATTCTTAGTTATTTAACTTTAGATTTATTTCCCTTCTGGTGTTTTTCCTCAATAAACAATGATTAATCTACTGTGACACAGAAACGGTCAAAGAAAGTTAGCCATCAATGGTGCAAAGACAAAGGGCATATTTGACATTCACCTTTTCCACTGAAACCTCAATACTCAAGTGACCACATCATCTAGATGCTTCTTCTCTCTGGCATTTCCATACATTGACTCTAATGCTTCCTCTGGTTTAATCATCCTTGTTTGTTTTGGTACCTACAAATGGATGTAATGTCCTGAAAGTAATTACTCAACTTACTGGTCTGTTTGATTCTTTCAAGAGATAACACAAAACTGGATCTCAGACATCATGTCTGTGTTAGACAAACTACTGGGCCATCAGTCAACTGCAGAAAAGGAGGCGAGTGATTGACTTACAGTCTGTTTTCACATTCTAACCTTCCTGCTCACAAGTAAACATAAATCATCCTTACATGTTATTAGTTGTTTAGCTCAAATCAGTTTCCATATTCTAGTCATATTTGGTCATATCCAACTGCAACAATATGTTTTCTATGAATTTATTATTCCTTTTCTGCAAGACAAACCCATTTATTTTATGCTGAGCTACAACTCCCCTACTTCAAAATTTCATTTCAACAACTGTTATTTTACATTTTTCTGCTGCTTCTTTGCCCTAAAGCTTCAATACTCTCTTCTCAGATTTAGCTGGAGCCATTCAAACATGCCTGTTTATACCCAAGGACCTTGCTTTCTTAAGGCTTCATGCTTGCCAACATCAATTACAAATAAAGAAGGGGAGTACAATCCAGTCACCATAGAGAAGATAAAATAAGGGCCAGCCTTATTTTAGTTATTCCATTACCACTGTCAGTTGATAAGTCTACCATAACCCTTAAGTCAGCATTTCTCAGAGACAGCAGCCTGCTCTTCCAGACTGTGACACGGTGTATCGCTAGGTATCTAAACTAACCATAATAAAATGCTTCCAGCTTCTTGCACATAACTCTCTATTGGTGAATGATCCTATTCTTTCTTAACTACCTCTTTTTTTGTCTCATATGCAATGTCTGTTAGGTAATTACTTTATATTCTCTTCTTGGATCACAGGAACGCCTAAGTCTGCAAGAAGTTGCTGTGGGAACTCGTTAAGAACACATTATTTCCATTACCTATATTTTATTTCCTACTTTTTCATGAGAATAACTGGTTTGTCATTTTGAAAAGTGACTTCCAAATGTCCCATCTCAACTTTTCTACTGTAACAACTTGCAGTTAAAAATACAGTATCCTACCAAGCTAAATACCTTACACAAACCAAGTAAGACATCTGAGTTCTGAGTGAACTTTACTTTCTGTAGCTCTTTAGAAAATGCTATTAAACTCTTTAGCTATTTGAAGGTCTTATTTTTGTTCTGAGGAAAATCTCCTTAAACTAGAATATATTCTGCAGATTCTTTCCTTTGAAGTGGTGCTCTCTGCTTTTGCCAGATACATCTCTCCGGACATCATAGACTGTTTTGCTCTATTGTTGGGGAAAACCAAATAAACATTCCAACTGATTTTAGTTAGGGACTTCCCCAAGCAGTTACAACATGCTACCTTATTTCAGAGAGAATCTTTGTCTGCAAGACCTAGACTGCAGGTCTAGGTTTTCCTCATGGCACAGTTTATCTTGTGTATATGGTGTATCCTTTTTCTTTCATTACACTGAAGAATTTAATCATAAAAAGCAAAGCTGCACCTCACAAGGTGTGTAATGATGACATGCTTGCAATAAGGAATTTCTCATCAGGTATCTGTATAAAATCTTGCCCTCTAGAGAAGTGAACCAGAAGAGACAGGCTGCAATGCAGTTATTTAGGCTGTACATGCCTATAATATCTTCCCTGATTAACTCCTTACTATAGGTACAAAATTCTGTCTTGAGCATAGAAAAGCAAATTAAGCAAATGCCAAATGCAAAGGGAGGGAGTAATAGCAATTGATTAACTGTGATATTTTTGCTAACAAAAATACTAATGGAAAGTTGGTCTGAGTTACAGAATTAAACAGACGTGTCAGTGACCTAAAACTGATTAATTTGATTTCTCTGACATTTTCTGTGTATATATGGGAAGGCATCCATTGATTTAGTATAGAAATAGTGATTTAGCAATTATTCTTCAGGCTGATCATGTGTTCAAACCTTTTTTAAAGATTCATGACTAGCATTGCTGCAAAATAGCTTCTGAGTTTCATTTTCTCTCTTTTTAATGCAATGACAACCTTTTTGTCATAGTGGAAGTAGACAATGTGGGTTCTAGGTGTGCTAGTTTGAAACTAGCTGGAATATTTTGATGAGAAGAATTAGATTCCATCTAGCTTCAAACTAGCACACTGGGGCCTTGTGGTATGAAAGGAGATGGTTTAGCTGATAGATTTCTAAGCACATCCATTAATGTTCAATTTTCTTGGATGTTTGACTGCAAATATGTCATCTCATTTTTCTTGTCTTCTTTTCTCCTCACTATTGTAATATACAAATAATTTAATATCCAACAAACTAAACAAAACAAAAAACAAATTAAGTAAAATATTAACAACATTCTTCTCACACATAAACTTCTCTTCAACCGGTTTAATGCTCACCCACCTTATGCACTTTAACTTGAGTACTGTCATTTGGAAAGAAATTGCTACTTTGGTTTACCAGAAAACACAATATCTAATGGTTTCTGGTCAACATTATTTAGTTCAAATTATTTCAGTAGAACTGGTGAAAATTAAAGAATCCCCACATAGGTGGTGTGGGAAAGGCTTCTGATACATTGTGTAGCCAAAATGACAGGAAACTGGGGAGTTAGCAATGCACTAACGTGACTATTTTTAGTGGATACTGAGTCTGATTTGTAGTTCAGTTTCTGTCTAGACAACTGCTCACACCAATAAAATCTGAATGCAAATTTACTGTAAAAGACTATTGAATCAGAATAGATAGTTCTGTGTTTGCTTGCACCTGGTAAAAAAGACTACAGAAAATACCTAACAAGAATGAACCAGAGCATGTGCCTTCTCTGCCACTTCTGAAGAGTAAAATTCATTTCAAGTATAGTTTTCCCTGTATGAAATAATTGAAGATTTTAGCCCATAGTCCTTGCTAAAAGAGCCACAGAGACAGATGCTGTAGTAGTTCAGTCAGTGAGGTTAAAACGGACTTTAAAGACACAGGTAATGAACTCTATACAACAAAATTATTATGGTAAGATTATCTTGAATCTGTCAATATTATTTGTTTTTAATAAAGCTGTTATTAACCCAATAGATAATGTGTGCAGTTTGCATTGCTATGTAAAAGAATAGGTGCTAAATATTTTTTCCCCTCCTCAGTCATGATTTTGAGCCAGCAAGATCCGCACAGGAAACAGCTTTAATTCCTCCCAGTATTATGATCCTTCAAAAGGAAAAAAGAACATCTAGTCACCCTTCTTGTCTAACAACTGTGATGAAAACCACTAGTAATGTTTCATGTTGGAAAATTGCTACCATGAGACTCAATACCATCAGCAGAAAGAACCTGCCTACAAATGCCAAGAGCAGCCAACTTGCAGGAGCACAGAATACCACTGGCAAAACCTGGACTTGTCAAGCCACCACCACCATGCCCACTAAATATTTCAGCACTCCTGTCTTTGGTGAGGAGGGGAAATCAGAATTCAGAAAATTCAACTTAGTGGATTTGGAAAATTTTAGACATGTTCAGGGCTATATTTTTTGATATGTCTGTGCCCCAAAGCCCTCAAATATGTGATTGATGCTTGTAGTTCCATGAGTTTAAGGTGTCATTTTTCTATTTATAAGCTGAAGCAGAATATGTTAGATGAGGCTGAGCAATCAGCGACCCTTTTCAAAGTGCTGTTCCCTGCTATCTCAATGCAAGGGAAATTCCATTGACTTGACAACCTTTTTCAACCTGTCTCCTAAATTGATGTAGCTCAACTCTGATTTTTCAATGAAAGGTACTTTTTGGAACTATGATTTACTGTCAGCTCTATTCAGAATGAAGGGACCTCGTTGCATTTCATTATAAGCTTGCTGAAGCCATGCCAAACTTTACAATTAGTATCCCCACAGATTCACAGTTTGCATCGAGTTGTAAAGGACCCTCAAAGGTCATCTTGTCCAACCACCCTGCAGTGGGCAGGGAGACCTCTAACTTCATCAAGCTGCCCAGGGTCACATCAAGTCTGATTTTGATTGTCTCTTGAATGAGACACTAACAGTGTTCTCTGCTTCCCCATGGTTAAAGGGTGAGTTTGGAGCATGAATGAAATTATTTTACAAGTGCGTTTGTCAGTGGTTAATAAATCACTTGAGTAGGTGACCCTGTTAAGTTTGAACTCCACCTCAGAAGTAAAGCCCTTTAAGATCTATCTGTGGACTTTGCTACTTTTACCATTCTCTAGCTAGATGTGGTCCTTTCCGAAATAGATCTTTCTCTGGTGTTAGCACTGCTTTCACCTTGTGATACCACAGATAAAGAGCAGAAAGGAGCTTTGTTCATTAATCCTGACTGAACTTGCCACATCCCTTTAACAGCTATCACTAGAGCAGAGATCTACCATTTCAGCATGGCAGTGCTAAGGAATTCAGCAATAAATATCACCAAAAAAAAAAATATTTTTCAGTTTCACAGAATCACAGAATTTCTTAGATAGGAAAAGGCCTTCAAGATCGAGTCCAATCATTAGTTTCACACTGACAAATCCCTGACTAAATCAAGTCCCTCAGCACAACATCTAATCACTATGAATTGCTGAATGGTTGTAAAGGACCACCAGGATCATCCAGTCCAACCTTCATCCCAGCATTCCTCACCACTAGACCATAGCCTTGAGCACCACATCCACTCTTTCTTTTTAAACACCTCCAGGGATGGTGACTCCACCACCTCCCTGGGCAGCCTGTTCCAGTGCCTGACCACCTGCTCAGTGAAGAACTTCCTCCCAACATCCAACCTAAACCTCCCCTGATGCAACTTGAGGCCATTTCCTCTTGTCCTATCATTAGTAATTCAGAAGAGACCAGCTCCAGACTCACTACAACCTCCTTTTAGGTAATTGTAGAGAGCAGTAAGGTCCCCTCTCAGCCTCCTCTTCTCCAGACTAAACAACCCCAGTTCCCTCAGCTGCTCCTCATAGCTCATGTTTTCCAGACCTCTTACCAGCCTCGTCACCCTTCTCTGCACCCTCTCCAGTCAATGTGAAGAAATATGACAAAATGTAGCTAGTTAAGCACGTGACAACTTGATATTACAAAAAGACCAAAGCATCCAAGACTGCAGACCATGGTGGCTGTTTCTAATATTTACACTGTTACTAATATAAGTCAGTTTCTTCAGGAAAAAAAGATAATGCTTAGTACTATTAATTCCCTACACAAGATTGATGTAAACATTCTCGCTTCCCATTTAACAGAGGGGTTTGTTTTCAATGAGAAAATATAAAAAGTTGGTGAAAATAGTGATTCTACTGAAGTCAGCTACAAATTATCACTGACTTTGAGAGAATTTTGTGCCTCAAAGATGATTACATGCATACATGTGTGTGGGAATGCAAAGTGAAGAAGGATAATAGCAGGCGGATGCTGACCTTGGTTCCCACCAGCTGCTGGCTACCTTATCTCAGAAAGGATAGATAATGGATGCCTCATTAATGAGGAAAGCAAGGCATGGTTGATGCTGATGGAGTGGGTTGTCCTTGACTAATTATGCTAATGTGTAGGTGTGTGCTTTATGCCCCGAGGGTATATATTGAGAGCAGAAATGATCAATAAGCATCTCTGGCATAATTTACATTGACTCGTCTGGAGTCCATGTGGCATCTCCTTGATCACATTGATCTGTGGGGCCTTGACCACGTTTCCCACGGCAAGCTACACAGATTTCTGCAACACATGTGTAATGTTATCCCTGAATTTTCCTGTGCTTCTGCAGGAATAGGAAGTATAACAGGTGGATTGATCTTCATATTTCTCAGATGGTCGTTCTTCAAAGATTTTTATATCTCTGAATATTTAACTTTGAAGTGTTTAGATTCGAGGCAGCAAACATGATTATTCTCTGGGAGACTTCAACTGTCTTATGATTTTTTTTTTCAGATGTGTTCTACTTATAGCAGTAAGCTAATTATATGCAATTAGAACATAGCAGAAGACTCAGAATAAGAGGAGTTGATAGAAAGCTACAAAATCAAAATAGAAAGAAAGCATAACTATATTTAAATACAGAGTTCTATCTTGATTTTTTAAACCCTGCATTGTGTGAAAGAATGGCATAACATGACATTGCCAAATGAATATAAATGGCTATACATGTGTATTTTAAATGAATTAGCTTACAACTTTCTGTTTGCTTGTCATGAATATTTTAGCAAATGGCCTAATAGAAGAAAAACTGCAGAGGCTGCAGTGTCAATACCAACATTACAGAACACTAATAAAAATGTGCTTGTCAAAGCAAAGCCATACATATGAACATTGGTTAAAACCAGTTCTTAGTGTTTTCTCAATCCTCTATATCACAGAGCCACAGAATTTCTTAGATTGGAAAAGACCTTCAAGATCATCGAGTCCAATCATTAGTTTCACACTGGCAAGTCCTTGACTAAACCAAGTCCCTCAGCTCAACATCTAATCCCTATGAATCGCTATGGTTGGAGGACCACCAGGATCATCCAGTCCCAGCATCCCTCACCACTAGACCATAGCCTCAAGAGCCACATCCACTCTTTTTTAAACACCTCCAGGGATGGTGACTCCACCACCTCCCTGAGCAGCCTGTTCCAGTGCCTGACCTACCCATCTAAGTATCTGGGGCCAGATCAGCTAGATTAGAAAGCAAGCAGAATTCAAGTGACTTCTGCATGTTTGTGTCATCTTTTTCAGAAATCTACTATTACTTCTATTTTCTTTTCTACCACAGTTTTCCCTGAACCCACCTCAGGTAATAATAAAGGGATACACACTGTGTGAAAGACTCAGAAATGACCTACTGAGGTGGCCAGCTTTGCTATCCTGAAAACCACCTGAATGTATCAAAATCCACAAGTCAAACTCCAAGCATTCACTTATGCCCCAAAGACTCATGATGTTTGCTGTGTAACTGCATGCCCTGCTGCCCTTGCTCAAAAAAAATATAGAACACTTTAACTCACAGAAAAAAAAATCCTATTTGTGTATTTTCACTGATTTCAAAGAAGTTAAACTCACTAAACTTGCTCAAGTCTCTGTTCCATCACTGCATATCAAATAATGACAAGAGAAGAACTGCAAAAGAGGAAAAAGTAACATGGTGATGCTCTTTAGTTAGGCTGAATATGGCTGCTTTCAGCATTGCATTTACAACTAATACTGTCCTTTAAAGTTCCTACAACATATATAATTATAGAAACACAATTTTTCTATTACCATTAAGAAAGAACCTTGGGAAAGAAAACAAAGCCCCTGCTGTTGGCAGAGAATGTCTTTGCTACTCTTCACTCCTTGATGCAAAGCCTGGTACTGAAAAATGAAAACAGTACCCTGGGGGCTGGGAACGTCATCTGTCTTCATTAACCACCATCTCCAGTGCTATGGACTCAGAGATAGCTTAAGGGCAAACAAAGTGCCACAGAAAAATCTCTTCCAAATAAATCACATTTTAAAAGAAACAAGTCCAGCACTCAAAGAAATGGCAGGCAGCTGCTAGTGTTATTACAAAAAATCCAGCCTTTACTTTATATGTGTACTTTTCATAGCTGTTCAGCTTGTAATGGGAAATTATTGCCATCTGGAAAGAAAAAGCAACCAGCATTAACAACTCTGTTTGGCACCATCTTATACTATGTCACAAATGGGAGTTTCCTGGAACAGGTGTATGGTTTACCCAAACAGGTAGAAAAATTCTAGGCACAATCATAAGCGCATGATAAAACGATTTTAGCACTGCAGAGCTGCAAGGCTGTTTGCTCTTGACCTATGTCCTCAGAAAATTTAAATTTTGATGTTTGGTTAGCAAATGATTCCTTTTAAAAGTCCTTCATGTCTTCTTTGTAGTAAACCTAAATGAATGAACACTGCTAGATGGTTTCACAGAGTGCAACTGAGACCACCGTAACACTGAAGTTCAACTTCATGTAAAATGTGAGGGCACCTTACTAAGGTATCTTTGCCCCAAGCACATGATTTGTTTAGAAACAATGAATTTTCCTTAGAAATTTTAGGTATCCATTTCTGATTAAAAATCAAGCCCAGAAACTGTAAGATACAGGGAATCACCACTGTCTTCCAAAATTAGGTTCTCTAGTAACTGCCTGGTTAAAAAGTCTTTGCCCGTGGCAGAGGGTTTGGAACTAGATGATACTTGTGGTCCCTTCCACCCCTGACTGATTCTATGATTCTATTTCCATCCTAGGTTTAGGCACTTACATTTTCCACATCTGAGTTCTATTGGATTAGTCTCCTAGAATTCAGATTTTATGCATATGCTGCTCAATGTTTCTATCACAAATATTTCCACTTACTTTTTATTTTCAGAAGTGACTCATCACTTCTTTTGACTATCTCATGAAAAAAAAAATTAAACCAACTAAGCTTTTTAGTGTACAAAAGAGGAAACCCCTCAGAAGTTCTAATAAAGTGTTGAAGATCTACCAGAATAAATATCTTTCTAAAAAACAGTATTCAAGAGGCACTTTGTTGTGCACTCATTTCCGTTAAATAAAACCAAAACCTAACACTATTGTTCCTCTTATATTTTTATTTCCACTCTGATAAAAAAAATACCAAACTTTTCCAGCTGATATAAACCTTGGTACAGTAACTGTGCTTTTTGGCAGCTCTATATTAAATGTCCAACCCTAAATTTAGCTGCCAAATCAAACACCAAAACTTTCTGCTTACTCATGACACTGATCGTATCTTTAGGATTCCTTTACAGCAGTCCAGCTTCCAACTTCAGGTAATTGTGCTCTTCCTTGCTTTGAAGAAGTCACAATAAAGACTAGAAAGCTCTCTGAGCTGGGGATTCCCCGTTTACAGCAAGGTGTAGGCATGTTGCTCATGGTGAAAAAAATTGTTATTTGGAGAATGTATTCTCTGGCAGGCACCAGACACAGGACTTCTCTCTAATAACAAGCAGCTGTCATCTCATGGGCTGAGAAAAGAATGAGCTGTGCTGAAAAAGCCCCAACCCCCCCTAACCCTAAATTTGTGTGTCACCTCCTTATGACTATGTTTCAATGCTCAACACAGACACACCTCCTACTCCCACACCCAGTATGTGGCTGTGGAGATGGTTGCTTGATAGCTTAAACACTGCTTATTGCAAAATTGCCCCTCAAGAGTTTCCAGTCCTCACAAACCCCCAAAAGTCTACTGCACTGCAGGTGGGCTAGGAACTACCTTCAGACTTTCAGTGAAGATTCACCAGCTTTGCTGTACTCCTAATCTGTCAGCTCAAAGTATGTGAAACATCATGGCCCAGCAGTTTGTTTTGCTGAATGAAGTCTTAAGTTTAATTTTCAAAATAAGACTGGATAACTTCTCTTAGCTTAATGAAATGGAAGTAGGATCTGACCAAAATACAGCATCTGTCAGGAAGAGGAAGTTTTTACTTTGTAAAGAAATGTATCTTTTCCAACATTATGACAAACTGCCAAAAAACAGATGAGCTTCTAAAATACCAATCTTTTTGAATCACATTCCCCCAGACCCTCAGATTAAAGCAAGAATCTTACAGCATGGCACTCCAGGAATAACTACTGCTGCAGTCTGCAAAAGATTTTCTCTGAGAAAGACTTTTCTCTGTGTTCTCTGGTTCTATTGTAAGCCTGCTGTTTCTAAAAGTAAGGAATCTGCTCTGAGAATGGGTAATATAATTTGACCATAGATTAATTTATTTTACAAACACAACTATCTGCTGAATCGCGTGTGAGTTGCTAACTGCTATCAGCATCAGAAACAGGTTTGTCCTGGCTAGTGGCACTGCACGGAGCTGTTAGTGGCCACGGCTGAGATCAAGACACAATGTATACCATTTATTTGGGAGGCTGTAGCCAGGTGGGGGGTTGGTCTCTTCTGCCAGGCAACCAGCAACAGAACAAGGGGACACAGTCTCAAGTTGTGCCAGGGGAGGTCTAGGCTGGATGTTAGGAGAAGTTCTTCACAGAGAGAGTGATTGGCATTGGAATGGGCTGCCCAGGGAGGTGGTGGAGTCACTGTCCCTGGAGGTGCTCAAGAAAAGCCTGGATGAGGCACTTAGTGCCATGGTCTAGTTGAGGACAGGACTGGGTGCTAGGTTGGACTGGATGTTTTTGGAGGTCTCTTCCAACCTGGTTGATTCTATGATTCTATTTCCAAATTACAACATTTCATATTTGAATCAAAAATTCAATCATACTTATTGTAAAACTCTGCATTGTAATTCATAGCTTTTCTTCCTATTTAGATATTTAAAAAATAAAAAACTCTTTGTGACAGCTAAACCAACAATTATTAACCAGGATGTCATATGAACTATCTGCAAGCTTTGTACATGCTGCTGAGGAGCCTGCATCTTGCATCTCTTTGGCTGTACTTCTTTTCCAGACACAAACTCCTGCTGCAGCTACAAAAAACCTGGCAACATCATGTTTGCTGTTTCCAGCCATACTGTGGGTTGGGTGCAGGACTGGCTTTATGTCAGCTAACTCGTGATGTGCATTTGAGCTCTCAAGACTTTGAAAAAAGCTCAGTGAAAAATACCACAGTGCAGCACAGAAAGAAGAGAGCAGATACGTGGCTTAGCTTTAGAAGGCTGCAATATCCCTGGTGACCCAAGAGGAGGCTGACAGAACTTGCTTCAAACTAAGTAAGCAGTTTGAATATGAACATAAAGAATAAATATCTTAAATATATTAAAGATAAGTATATGCAAAAGGATAAGCTTTAGGCATATTATGCCTCACTCAGAATCACAGAATCATTTCAGTTGGAGAATAAGCAACAATAAACCTAAGTCTGACAGGTTGACTCAAGCAACAAGTTCAGGAGCTTTTCAGTACACTTTGAGTTCTCTATTTCTGGCACTATCTTCAGTTGACAGAAAAAATGCATTCAGTTGACAGTTATGCACAAAAGTTCTGTCCTGTACATCTTTCATTTAGAAACTTTGGATGAACAGGGATTCCCTTAAAGTGAAGTGAGATGTGAAGGGTCAGCTTATGCCTTTTTGGAGAATCAACCAGATTGTTTCATCATTCACATGATTAAAAGATCCTATTGCATGGGTTTTTGTAAGCTAAGACATACTCACTTTATTCTTGCAGATATTTCTACTAAATTAAAAGAGAAAGAAGTTTGATGGAAATTGCACTAATGAAACAATCTTGTAGCAAAAGGTTTTGTCTGAAACACTCAGATGGAAGTTTGTAGTTTTCTTTCTACCACACTGAAAACTGAAGCAGCAGCCCTCCTGATTTAGGCCACTATTTATAAAAATTATACAGCAGTGACATTTAGACCTTAAATGTTGTTTATTGCCATGCAGGAAGTGATTATACAGCAAATACCTTGTCTTGACACTGCTAGTGGCAATTGGAAGATTTTGCTTGTCTCAGCTCCTTCTCAATTGAATTCTGGTTTTTATAGAACAGGAAAGCCCAAAGCCAGTCACTCTGCCATCAAGATGCTGGTTGAGCAGTACACCAAAGTGTACCGCACAGGTTATACTGGAAAGGAAAGTTATTTATTTACAGAAGGTTAACTGTTGTCAGAACTGTCACCCCCAGCCATGCTTTGTTTAACAGTTGTGCAGTTCTAAATGCAAAGTGTGCAGTGTCATTTGTGTGAAACAAAACACTTTTCCTCAAAATTATGCTTCAAGTTTCTAAGAATCAATTGTACAAGTGCTTTGAAAATGGGGAGAAAGAATTGCTGCCTAGTGAAGAGCAAGGTGACAAAGAGAGAATGAAGATGGAGTATCAAGTCAAAAGGAAAGACTTGGAAAAGGTCCTTTGCACAAATGGAGAACAAAATAGAACAAAAGAAACTATCATAATAGAAATTATTTTTTAAATAGCCCTAACTTTTCCTGCTGCTCAGTAGAGCTATAAAGATGGCCATAGAGTGAAGAGGTAAGTGAAAAGTACTTTGCAATTGAGAAGTAATGGAAGTTTGTAATTAGTAGATCCCACTCTATGTGGTTAGTTTTGAAATGAAAGTAAGTCATCCACTGCTTTGAATTGGAGTGACCCACTTCAGTACTAGAATTCGAGAAGTTAATTGTAGCAAATATTAGTTTAATTCATTCCTTTAAATTAACAGATGAATTAATTGAACTTACACCTAAGCTATACAAATTTGTTCATTTAAAATTATTTAGCCAATGGTTTATGTGCCATAATTAGACTGAATAAAAAGTAAATGTTTAAGTTCATCATCTAGGCACCTTAGACATATTGACTCAGTAAACAGAACGACACAAATGTCCCCTGATTTTGTTGGAAGTGGCCTTCTCCTAAAATGACTAGAGAGGAAGCTTATGTGCCTTTCAAACTGAGGTGATTAAATTCTACTCCAAGTCATTCCCTCTGTGAATGGAGATTGAAGAACAGAGACCCTTTCTCTGCAAGAGGTCTAGCAAGCAGTTAGGCCTAAAACTTGGTAAGAATGAATATCGAGGAAATTCACGTTAGATGTACCACACTGGATGAGGCATTTAGTGCCGTGCTCTAGACGACTGGATAGGGCTGGGTGATGGGTTGGACTGGATGATCTTGGAGGTCTCTTCCAACCTGGTTGATTCTAAGATTCTATGATTACTCAAAGATAGAAAAAAATGTACTTTGTGGCTATTCTTTATCACATTTGTGAAGAATGCATTATCGCTGTTTCTCAAAGACCTAAAGCTGTGCTTGCAGAAGAGCCATGAGCTGATGGGACAGTGTAACTTGCCTTGTCTGAATTTAGTCCTTCTTTCACCTTGTCCTCTGATATATTTATTTAAATATCAGACCACTGAATAGACAACCAGACCCTGTCACAGCTCAGAGTCAGTCCTCTGGATTTCAAAGAAAAGTGAAAATAGAATTGGGGCTACTGTGTCTTAGCTGAAAATCACCAGCTGTCTTCAAACTCTGACAGCAACATATGCCATTTTTAGTTGTCACAGCCACCCTTCTGGAATATGCAAAACCTAAACATACATACCCATTTTGGCCAGGGAGCTAAAAATATCCAAGAAAAACCTTGGTGAAGAGATCTGGCTCTTGTTAAGTGTGCTTTTTGCCTTGCACACCTCTCACTATGCAAATTAGATAGTGGTTATCTAAATAATGACATACATCACAGGGTTGCAAAAAGAGGTGGGGAATCTCAGCATAAAGCCATAAACACTTCTTTTGACAGCCTTCAGCACAAAGGCATCAGGTATGAACAGCTTTGTGATGATGTCCATCTGTTAAAATAGCCCCTCAGAGATTATCACAGCTGGATGTGAAACAGCAGTCCCCGGGGAGCTCTTATTTACACCTGTGATTGAAGTGCCCAGCAGTAACATTGTGATAGAAAACTGCTTTTGCCATAACTGCCATCTGTTTCTCTGCCAAGTGTAGTTTCTCTGGTTCAGACAGTCCCTAAAACTTACCATACCTCTTTTGTACAGAATATGAAAGTCTTTAGTAGCAGCTTGTAGAAATCATTTAACAATAATTCATTAGATGACAATAACTATTTATTTTAACAAGCTGTGATTATTTCAAATGCATTTCAAGGTGATTTTGCTCTATATTAAAATGAAGAAAAACAAAGGAACAGAATAAAAGCCTAACTCTCTCTCCCTATCAACCTTTACCAGGCTGCTGTGCCCAGCCAGCCCATTCTTTTATTAGTGACAGCTCGAATTAAAACACATTCATCTGTTTGTTGAAAACATTTTGTCAGCTTAGATTAAGATTCTGTTTTGTCATCCTTACCCAGCCCAGTGAGTAGAGGCATGCATTCAGCTGAAAAGGTGAAGTAGGACTGGAATCTATAGGACTGGGAGCCATAAGACTTTATTAAAAGCCAAATACTGAATATGGACTATAATCCAGCCATCTTTTCATTCTGTAAATGCTTACTGCATAGAGATTTGACTTTGCAAAAGAGGGTAGCTTTGAACTTGGGTTACTTCATGCTAATGCAGTCATAAAGAAGATCCATTTGTGATCAGTTCATATGTTACTCTGTTATTCCACCCAGACACCCACTCAAAGTAAAACTGCACCAGCTTTTGCACACAGCTGAAGAGCATCAGAACACTTTGAGCTACCCTATCACAGACATCACTCTGGAAAATCATTTGCAGAAGAAAATCGTACTTTTCTCTGAAGCACTGCAAATGAAATTCTTCCAGATAAAAAGAATGTACCAAAGCCTTCGGTATCACAAGATCTTTCAAATGAAGGAATACGGAGTAGCAAATGTCAGGATTTTTTTTTTCCCTTTCTCTTTTTTTTTTCACCTGTTAGATCCAGTAGGAGGAGCTCTTGCAGTATTTGGCCTAGATGGGATCCTGGTTTCTCTAGAAACACTCAAACTGAACAGTAGCCAGCAGAAAGGGACCTAACTCAGCTTCAAATCCAAAGCGAATACATTTGAAGAAGTGCGACTTCACTCATACAGCTTTCACGAATATTAAGCACAGACAACAGTCTGATCAGTCCAAAGCGAAAGCCCGCTCTAACGAAGAGTAGTGCTAATGCTTTTGTGTGTTTCAGGGTACATGCACATCTTCAAACACTCCTGGAACCAGCCTTAAAGAAGCATCAGATACATATACACTGGGACCACGGAAAAACGTTAATTAGGAAATACAGGCAGAGTCACTCATAAACTAAGCCTTTTGTGTGGCAACAGTGAGAAGATATCTCCAGGAAAAAAATGAATGACACATCGTAGCATTGCAACGAATGCAATGGTATTGTGTAGTCCAGTTTCTGGGATGTTTGCTAACCCACTCATTTCCCTTGAGGGCATTGGACTAGCAAAGTTCAATGGACAAGAGTATAAAGGTGGTTCTGAGACATATAATGGAATTCATCCAAATCTTACCAAACAAAGCACGGGAACATGTGTGCAAAGACTAATTCCTGTGCTCGCTAACTGTAGCACATGGGATCACTACGTACTGAATGTAGGAATGACACAAGTACCAGAATGGATGATTTCAGCACTACTGCCTTAAGCAAACTTAAATTACTGTTATGGTCACTGCTACCCAGTTTATTTGCTTATTTGACTGACTCATAATCTGACACTTCATGAAGAAGGAACTGCCCCCCAAATATTCAGTTCTGAGCACTTACGGCAAGTTGCTTCAGATGCATAACCATGTGTAAATCAAAGGACAAAAGATGGAGTTCTAAGTTCATTTAACAGTCAACTAAGAAATATGTAAATACGAAGGCACATACTCCAGGGATGTAAAATGGCTTAAATTACCTAAGCAAGGAAGTGTGAACCTCCTTTTGTGTCCAAACTACAAAAATTGCAAGATGCAGCAGAAGTTACTTAAAGATAAATTTGATTTAGTATTTTAAAAATAACTTTCAGCACTATTTCAGCTTTGGTAGTGGTTAAGATCAAGGACAGACTTATCTCCATCCTGGTTCTTTTTATGTAAACTCCACTTGACAGTCATGTGGGTTTCTCAGTAAAATAACATTTACTACACTGTTTAGATACAACCATATCTTAAACACATCTAGTTTGATGAAAACAATATGGTGGCATTTTGCTAGCGTCTCGGTTTTCAAACTCCCTCATCATAAGTTTGTTAGAATAAGGATTAATAATGAGGAATAGTGTGGGAGGAAAAAAAAGCTCTTATATAAATGCAACTTCCTGTCTTCCCCCCCCCCCCACCCCCCCCCTCCATCTTGTTTTCTTTCTGATACTGTATTAAATTCTGTAGAAAGATTTCAAGGCAATAGGCAGTTTAATTTCAGTCTCTGGATCAGGGTTCTCTTTCCATATGGTAAATACTGAAATATAGACCCGAGCTAGATTAGCAGAACAATGAATAAAGGGGACAAAATGCAGGTGAAATTTGATTTAGCAGTTCAGTAGCTTTAGTGTGTATGCTTCCCATAAGTAATACACTATTTATTCACATACCTTAATTCTTATTTTGACTATTCCAGAGTAAAACATTCTAACATGATTATTACTGTTCCCTAATTGCAAAGGTATAATTTGATAAAGGAAGATTTATGTCTCGGCAGATAAGTCGTATCTCCATGGTCTACACATTCTCTTCTTTAAATTACTGGCTCATGTATTATGCAATATGACCTTGGGACATAGAAATCCTTTTCAGTGTTCAACACAGCAAGATCTACTGCCTTGCTCTTGCTGACAGGCTTTCCTCACCACCTAAACAATGCCTCACATCATTCCTTGGAAATATCTACAGGCTAAGATGGGAAATGAAAAATTAGATCGGGTGTCTCTCAGCACTTTACATTCTGTTCAGCATCTCCCATCTGCTATATTTTCCTAAATCTCCACAGATTTCACCAATTTCAGTGATTTAATCATAGAATCAACCAGGTTGGAAGAGACCTCCAAGATCATCCAGTCCAACCTAGCATCCAGCCCTGTCCAGTCAACCAGACCATGGCACTAAGTGCCTCATCCAGGCTTTCTTCAACACCTCCAGGGACAGCGACTCCACCACCTCCCTGGGCAGCCCATTCCAATGCCAATCACTCTGTGAAGAACTTCTCCTAACATCCAGCCTAGACCTCCTCCAGTACAACTTGAGACTATGTCCCCTTGTTCTGTTGCTGGTTGCCTGGGAGAAGAGACCAACCTCACCTGGCTACAACCTCCCTTCAGGTAGTTGTAGACAGCAATGAGCTCTGCCCTGAGCCTCCTCTTCTCCAGGCTGCACACCCCCAGCTCCTTCAGCCTATCCTCATAGGGTTTATGTTCCAGGCCTCTCACCAGCTTTGCTGCCCTTCTCTGGACATGTTCCCGCACCTCAGCCTCTGTCTTTAATTGAGGGGCCCAGAACTGGACACAGGACTCAAGGTGTGGCCTGACCTGTGTTGAGTACAGTGGAAGAATCACCTCCCTCATCTAAAAAGGAAAGTAATGAAGGGCAAAATTTTTGTCAACAGCTTGTCCCAATTTCTGATTATGCCTTGAGTTTTTGGTGTGGGTTTGGGTTTTTTTGTTTGATTGAGTTTTGGGGTTTTGTTTGTTTATGTTATTTGGTTTTGTTTCTGTTTTTCTTAATAGAAGTATAGGTACATTGTATATAAGTCCCTTGTAAAACTCATTTCAAACACACTTCTTCATCTTTGCATACTAAAGAGGAAGCAACATTTACAGCAAGAAAAACCTAGAAACAAAGTCTGCAATACTGAAGGGCTAATTTCAATAAGAAAAATTGCAATATTTTATCTGAAATACCTACAAACAATCCTGCAGAATACATCTAATTTAAAACAAACAAACAGAAAAACCCCAAACTAAATCCCTTCTAAAAGGAAACATAAAAATGAGTGCAATTCTAGCCCTTCCACTGAATTAATTTCCTCCTGTTGGTTCATAGTAAATTTTTAATGAAATTTTAACAGAATTTTTTATTGTCTAGTGTATATAAATAACAAGAATGTTAATTACTTTCAGATGTCCCATTAATTTTAAACACTCCAAATATATTGGCTGGACATAAATTATTAATGTAATTCAATAATCTGAACATCATTTCATAGCAAGTTATGACAAATGGGAATTGCCTAGGCAATTCTTTCCTTGATTTAGTATTATTCCTTTGAAAACCCTGTGTCATTTTATGCTTGATAATATTTTTCAGAGTCACCTTTTTCATTTATTAACTAAGTGTTTCGCAGAGACAAGTCTAATGAGGGATTGTATGTTGTGAGACAAGTTCAAAGTATCTCAGTCATTTCTGTCATTAAGGCTCTTCTCTAATTGGATTTATATATAGTATATGTAGTGTCATCATCAAACATCAAATACTATGGGAGTAAAAGATCCAGCCAAAGGAACACTGGAAGAATTGTTTTGATTTCTGAATACCCCTTCAAAATGAAGAGGTCAATTAAAAGCTTTTAACACAGAATTCTACACTATAGTATTTGGAGAACATTCACAGAGACTCAGAAATATTAGGACAATTCAATGAGTGCCTCAAAGGCCAAAGGTAAAGACAGTTACAGATCCTATTTTAAAACTTAATTCAAAGAAATTGTATGTAACAATGTGTGTTAGTTTGAGCCTAGCTGGGATATTTTGGTGAGAAGAATTAGACTACAGGCTGTAATAAGGAAATAATGGTGATGTCTACTTCACTCATAGGCTTGCTGAGATGTATAAGAAAAAGAACACAAACATAGATAACTGAGTCTCTCTGGGCTTCAGGCTGCACTTTTCTCTCTAACTTGCTGCCTGACTAATCCTTCTGCTTCCTAACCCCCCTAGCCGACCCTCCAAACTCATCTTAAATGTAAGGCAAAGTCCAGGGTAAGGTAGAGAGGTGGGAGGAAGGTGGAAGGGTAGTTGAGAGCCCTTCCTGGGGACTCTGGTTTCTGGGAGGGCTGTTGTGTTTCTGTATTACTTTTTAACTTGTCTAGCTCTGTCTATAGCTGTAGATATTGTAAATATCTGCTTGTATCTTGTGCTAGCTGTAAATATAAAGCTTCATTCAATTTTCCAGAGCAGCTGAGTCTAGTCTGGGTGATTGTCTTAAGTGCTGGGGACAGGTAACACCCAAACCATCACACAATGCTTCATATTTCATAGGTTCTGAGTCTGAAATGCTTCAGGACAAACTAACAGCAGTTAGTTCATCAGCAGTCATAACATTTTAGGAAATGACCTTTCTGTTCTTGCCAACCATTTTGTGAAGTAAATTAAGGATATTTATCTGTGACATTTCCTTCAACAATAGTTTTCATACTTCAGAGTTGATTTGGTAAAGTTTAAAACAGAACATTTGACAGACAGATCTGTCTACTTGAAAAATGATGAAAATATGAGTTCAGAGGTGTGAAATCCCCAAAGTAGTCTGCTTGAAGAATTGTGCAAATAAGAGCACACCCAACAAAATAGCAGGAAGGAGACAGTAGAAAGGTGTTAGTGTTTTGTATTCAAATAATGACATTTATCTCTGACAGAGTTCTCCCCTCCCCAGAAACAATAGCCATGCTACAGGGCATTTGTTCATTCGCACATGTAAATTGGAGGCCAACATGAAGGCGCTGGATGTGAGGACTGATCTCTTGGTTCTGACTGACAGATTATAGAAAAGTTTTTTCCATCTGTTTCATGAAAATAGAGCCAAGTAGCTTCTATTTGGTGAAAAAGAGAAGAAACGAGGTACATGGCAATGACTGTGAGGCAAATCTCTTTTTACAGTGGCGTTCTAGATAGCAGGTTTAGGATAAAGAAGGGGATCACAGCAATCAAATGCCAGAGGCAGAGAAGAGCCTTACTGATTGCCCAGAAAAGAAAACCCTATCCTACATATTTGTGTTTACCACCAGTATAACCTAGATATGAAGGCCTAGATACAAGTCTGAGCAAAAAAGTGATGTATGTGAGACAAAGAAAAGAGTTGTAGTCTTTGAGAAAGGAGACAGCAAAATGGGAAAGGTGCATGTTTGTGCCTGAAGAGGAGATGGATTCATCTGTGAGGACAAGTCAGAAAAACATGTCATGATTTTACATTGAGCAGGTGGAATCATGTCGCACTGTCATTCTAGAGGTGGGTTGAAATGTTTTTGCTTGCAAATAAGAACCTCCAGAAATACAGCATGAAGCTAGAAAATTAAAATAGCAAAAAGTTTGGGGACATACAGAAAAATGCTAAAGAAATGAGAGACAACAGGTTAAAAGTCAAGAGACAATTACAATGACAAGTAGAAAGATAAAATGTTATTAGATGTAAATATAGAAATGAACTTTTTGCTCTCTCACATTCCTGTAGTAATCTACTAAACCAATCTAAAAATGTGAATACATTAAAAAGCCTAATATTTAATCAAATATTCCTACATCTGTTTATAATTGTAATGTTCCAATTATAATTCCAATTATTTTCAAATATCATTCTAATAAATACACTTTTCCCCTTCCTTTTACCTTACACAGAGCACTTGCCAAGCTACTTAAACACAAAGGTTCCTTCAGATTGAGTCTATTTAATTACTGCAGCATTATTGGTAACCCTGCAGCCGTACAGCCTTGTAAGCAACTTTAAATAATCTTGTTTCATGATGCCTCAGAAAACCCTGTTAACAAGGATAATATCATGTTCACTTTACAGTTGACTAAACTAAAGCAGAAGTAACCAGATAGATTAAATCAGAGCTGAACCTGATCTTGGTTTTCTTAATCCCACATGTCCACTGCTAGACACTCTTCAAGGAAATACACACCAATAACACAGCTCTTCATTTCTTGTAGTGCTGTTACATACGTTTGAATAGACTCACATATAACTCCTCCAAACATCCTACTTAAGAGCTTGTTGCAATGAAAACATTAGACCATTAAACATATCTTGGTGAGATACCTACTCAATTAAGTTATACTTGAAAGTGAGTGCAAAAAATAGCAATGGGAGCAGCGAGAGTGTTGATTTAAATGGAAGGTTCATCCATGGTGTTTACACCAAGAGTGACAGGAAAATTACCAAGTGACTTCAACGTTCATACATTTGGGTAGCTTCAGGGTAGTCAGTATAACAGAAACAGAGCTTGTGCTAGACAGTTTGTATACAGACATCAGAGTTCAAGTGATCCCTATATAAACAGCAGACCTCTTTTTTTTTTCCCCTGTAATATTTTTTTTTTTAAAGTAAAGGAAAATGCCCATATGATATAACACATTTTACAAGAATCTCATAGTTAGGAGCCAGCTAGCTAGATGCTTACTGCACTTTCCTTCACTTGCTGAATCATCAGTTACACTATCAGCAAAATCAAGGGCTGGTGTGTAGCTAACTGCAAACAAGTGATACTAATGAAGGGCTTTTTTCAAGACCTCTAGAAGAAAAAAGAGCTCATCTATATTTTTCTGTCCAATTTATCATTTAACAAGAAGGAGCAGATATTCCGTGACCTGAGGAAATTCAATTCATGAAACACTGAAAGCAAAGCAGTAGTTGTAGTCTAAGTGAAAAAGTGTAAATCTATCTTCTTTTTCTTTTGGTGAATTCTATTCCTCTTCTTCATGTTTTGATATGCATGCCCCTATTGCATCTCATGAGAATTTGTCCATAAAGCTCTGTATATTTTTCTTCTTTAATCCAATCTACATGCTAGAGATTTAAAAAGAATCAATTAAATTCAAGATAGGCTTAAATGTAGAAAAAAAAGAACTCCACTGATTTCACCATTGTTTTCTTTACTTGCATTTAGCTCACAAGAATTTCTCAGGGTAAAGCACTCATGTAGGAAAGCCACATTATCCACCAAAAAAAAAAAAATCAAACTCTTTGTCATCTCTTTTAAAAGAGAGTAAGATGAGATGGTTGTTAATAACTTTGTCAGCATCAGCACCCTCATGACACATGGCTGTAAATTTCCAGAGCTAACCTAGGAATTTAAAATTTCCACTGGTGAAAGAACACAAGGAGCAATCTGAGGACAGAGTTGTGTGTTCCGATTGCTATGAAGTGAAAAGTGCCACTGAGGTTTCTTTGCTATTCTCACACAGCACCACATACTAATTACAACTGTAATCAGAGTAAAACCTATGTACCTCTGGGAAATCTAGTAAGGACAAATCCTGATACAACTAAGAGCAAATATTCAAACCTGGGTTGGCATAGAATCTGTAATAAATTTTATTTCAGCAGTTGAAAGAAATCAAAAGTGGAAGGCTTGAAAATTCATTTTAGGCAGAGCAGATCCAGTGCTGTGTCTTCTCATTCATGGTATTTTGTTATAGTCACTTCAATGGCTTCAGATACAGAAGAGAGTCCACACTAAGAAGAAAATTATGCCGCATGCATTTCTGTCCAGAATAAAATCATAGAATCAACTATGTTGGAAGAGACCTCCAAGATCATCTGGTCCAACCTAGCACCCAGCTCTATCCAGTCAACTAGACCATGGCACTAAGTGCCTCATCTAGTCTTTTCTTGAACACCTCCAGGGACAGTGACTCCACCACCTCCCTGGGTTTCTCTCTCTTCCATGTGACTAACATAACACAAAACCAAACCAATTTGTCCAATACTGTTCATGACTGGAACTCACCATGGACTGAAACTACAGATTTTGCGGTACAAATTTGTAAAACAAAATATTTAATTCCTGGAATATTCCACCACATATCCCTCCTTGAGGTTTCCAATTACTAAATGTTATTTTTCATATGAAATTCTTACCCATAAAAATAGCATAAAAATTTCTTGAATATTTCTCAGCCTCAGTGACCTTTTCCCTACCTTTGGATCACTTTCATGTTAAGTGGCAGAAATTTTTTTTTTTCCCACAAGTATTTTGATTAAGATCAGTGAATAATTTAACTCACAGTATCCTACAGGGGCATCTATAAAAGTTGTCTTATAAATATATGCTATTTAGGTATTAGCACTTACAACTTTTGGTCTATATATCACAAGAATTATCTGGAAAAGATTCGAGAACTTCCAAAGCATGAGCAGTCACTGGACAGAAAAATAATTCATCAGGAATTGACCTTTACTATCAAATGATAATCCCCCCCAAAGGAAGCTAAACTTCAATTTAAAAGTAAAAGAAAAATGGATTAAAATGCAAAGAATTGTCTCATTGCATGCATGGCTTTATTCTACCAAGAACAAGCTTTGCCAAAGGAATGAATGAATCAGGCAGACACAGAAATACAAGTAATCTTTTGGATGTCTATTATTTAATAATGTGGAATGTTCTCTCGTCAAGGTCACCTAACTGTTGTATATCTTTGCTGAAAGGGAACATTAATTAAAATCACTGATGATGAATACTGCATCTTTAGATGTTAATAAATGAAACTAAATGCTTGTTAGATTTTTCAGAAGTCAATCAGAGCTTTAAATTAAATATTGCACTAAACACCCCAAAACGGCACACAGTGCTTTACTAAAGAGCAGTACCAGAATACCAATCCAACAGAATGATAGATTAATGCATCATTCTGACCAGAATTTAATATTTTCCCCTTTTCATTTGGATAATTCTATTTAATTTTTTCCCCTTTTGTATGATAAATTTATTAGCATTATCACTGTTTGCCATTCATCACATATCTAATGAATGGAATGTCCCTGTTACCCCTGGGCACAATACTGTCACGTGGGTTGTGATATTGCTGCGGAACACTATACGGTTTCCATTTACGTCCTGTGCCCTTAGAAAAATTAATTTTAGAGCCAGTACTGTTTTATCTTTTATCTCTTTTTATTAAAGTCAAGGTTGCAGAATTCTTCTGGTCACTTCTATTTTTTTCTTGCTAAGATATGAGCCATTCAATGGAGTTAATCCAATACAACTATTCTGCTTTTCATTCAGTACTCTATTGTGATAAGTGCAGGATTTAATTTTCCAGGGCCTAAGTATATCCCCTCTGTACATACAGTTTATTAGATTATTGGAGTCCCAGTGAATGTGGCAGATACTTTTCTCTTTTTTTCCCTTTCTTTTCTTTTTTTTTCCTCCATGTCATATTGGTTTTGAGACCTGAAGGAAAATCTTAATCCCAAATTCAAAGCAGTGAATGAACGTAAAGACAGGTTCTGCCTTAACAGGGAGATGTCATGTCCTGAAATGCTTTAACTAAGATTTAAGAGTCTCAAGTTCTAACATTTCCTAAGTAACTTCCAATGCATCACTTGAAATTATTACACAATCAAATATAAATTTGGTCTATTTGTAATTTCCCAATCCTAACAGTTGGCTTTCAGTCAGGCCTTAAATTGGCTAACCTTCTTCTTTAATGTGCCTTACCTCTTGGCCGTACAGCCTCCCTTCTTACTTTATTGTTATTTTGCTTTGTTTTATACTGATGATACCACTTTTGTCTTCTACTTTTCCACCCTTCCTCTTAATAAGAACAAGTGTCATTTACTTAGTGGTATCAAGAGCAAACAGTTAAGAGAAACAACCTGCAATTTAAAGTGCAGAGTAATTAATAACCTAACTCTACATTTGCTTTCTTTTTTTATTACCTCCCAAGTTCAATCAAGACTGAAAGAGTCTTGCAGTAGAGTATAGCTGGGCAAGGACTCAGGCAATGAGGCTGAAAGAGAGAACAGCTATATAGGAGGCTAAGAAATTACATCTGGACATCTTTCAGATCATTGTGAAAATAATTTCTGTTTCAAAGCCCTAGTTAAAGAAAACCTCAGCTAGAAAATCTCACAGATTATTGTAGAGCAGGGGCTTTAGGAAAATACTCAGGAGTAAACACTGAAGCAATAGATGCCAACGAGTTCTGCTAAGTGCTTCCCTAGTTGTGCTCAATTCTTACAAGTTTACCCCTAGTCCAGGACTTCCATTTTCAGCTGTGTAGAATTTCCAAACTTCCACCTTTTACTGCACCCTTGTATTAGACATCTGACATCTGTGGAAGTTAGCAGTGCTTGCCTCATGCTTCTTAGAAATGAAAAAATAACCTCCACTTTTTTTATCAGTGAGTTGAGAAACTGAAAAAGGGGAAGCTGGAAGGAGCCAACAGTAAGGTCAGTTGTCAGAGCCTCTTTGTTCCCTCCATCCTTCAACCAGTCACCTGGACTGCCTGTTCTGGGAAAATGCAATTGTCCTTGAACAGAAGCATGCTTTTCTCATTGAACCACAAACTTCTGATCTTGTCAATGTTTGCTCACTGACATGAGATTCAATTTCATATCAACTGGGCCCAGCTCTTTTCCCTACTCTCAGGCAGAGGTCTTCTAATGACAGAACTGGAAAATATCCTGTCTTGCCATCTACCAGAGGATTGAACAATCCCCGCTGAATTTGTGCTGAAGGACAAGGCAAAGCAGAAAGAACATGTCACATCTCCTCATTTACTCACTCATTGCATAGGAAGAAAGACACTAAGGTAGAAAGGACCTCGAATTGTTCATAAATAGAAATTTGATAGAAAGAAATGAATGTGATTCTTCAATACATCATCTAAGCCCTCAGATAAGTCACTGACCATCTGGCATTTAGCAATGTAACTCATGAAATTACTTTGGTGGAGCTGTGGATTGAAATATCACATTCCTTCTCTCTTTTGCTTTCAACTGACTCATAAAGCTGAAGAGCTTACAAATTCCATCACAACAAATGTAATAATGACTCCTATCCTCTTCACCTTCTTAAATTCTCTCTTTTTAATAGTACTTTTCAGCAATTCATGGTGACATGTTGTAGGTGGGCTAGTAGCTCAGAATAGCTTTTACATACCTTCTGATTTTGTCAAGCATTTGAAATAGAAGCCTGTAGGAGGGAAAACCCTTTTCTGATATATTATTTGCAGGTCATGCCGTATATGCCCCTATATAACTACAAGATGACAACGTTCACAGGGCTAAAATTAGGGATAACATTTAGGGGAAAAAATTGAGCAAAAAAAAAAATCTGCATAGGAGATTTAGCAGTTTCAGCTTTCTAGACTATCATGTGCTTGGCAGTTGATACCACGAATACAGCAGATAATTTTAAACAGAATCTAAAGCTGAATTTGAGCCACAAAAAGAACAATCAAGTAACATACTGGTGTAGACATTAGAACAATAATACTATTTTCCCAGCCAACAAAACAGGATTTTAAGTGTATATATATATATATATATATACATTTATTTAACTTTTAAAAGGACTGCTGAAGTTAGGTATTGACTACCCAGTTATGAGGACACAGACTTCATATAGCACGTAGAATTGATAGACATTTTTCTGTGATGGATATGAAAGCACTTGTCATTTTGGAAATTCTCCCATAGTTTTTTCTTTTCTATTTTCCAATAGCTTGTGCTGAAATACATTATTTAAAATAAAACTGTCAAAGAAAAAACAACGAAAGGGAAGTAAGCAACAGAAAAAACAAACATATTCTAATTGAAATGTATAAACAGGAGTAAAGATGTCCAGACTAAGGGATAATTTAGGATTAGGAGGTGTAAAATAAAAAAATCACTGATGAGTAGAATACACCCCTTGTTTTATTGAATTCATCACTTTATGTATTATAGCATTATATACTTCTTTTCTTTCAATTCTTATTCACGTTAGCTGAATTGCTGCCTTGCGTGCAAGCCTGTGACCTAGTAAAGCTGGAATTCCTTCCTACTGCAATTCTGTGCTAGGAGAGATCCACTCACAGAATTCTAGTCCTCTGCTTGCCTACTTAAGAGTTTGGCCACTGCCCTCTTAACAGTGAATCATTTCGTTCATCTTTCCCACAGGATGCACAGTCTAATATGTTGTCAACTCTTTGGCTGCCACCTGCAGATACTAGGAGTTAGTACTGCTCTGATGCTCACGACTGTCTTTGTAAATGCTCTTCTAACACGATTGGGATGTTAGATAGGTAGGAAAGGAGCAACAAATTACACTGATGTCCAACTCCTGCTAGTGCAAACAAAGCCAAAATGTTACTCCATATGTTCCACTCTGAATTGTGGGCTTTTTAATGAGGAGCAGCCTAACTATTATTGTAACACAAATACTGAATGACAGAACCAAACCTAAGTTTATGAATGTTATGAATGCTACAGGCACATAGCTTTAGGATTTAGATTTCTGGAAATCTAGTGCAGGTAGGTTACCTTCATATGACAGTCCTCAAATCAAACTGAGGATTTGAAATAACTCCATTGTATAAACCCACAAATTCTAGCATTTACAGCAAAGAAGAACAAAACATCTACAAACCAAGAATATAGCACTCAAAGATCATAAAATATATAGAGATGAAGCTGTGAATATGGCTCTCTGCTAAAAAAAAATCTTTGTTTTCCTTCCATCTATGATTAAATCTCACCTGTCAAATTAATAATCTACCACTGCAGCAGCTGCAGCCCTTTATTTGCAGAAAGTAAAATTCAACACTTGTGCAACAGAGGAAAACAAAGAAACCCTTGCTTAAAAGTCCTCCATAAACTGAGTTGCTGGCATTTCTTACACATACCTATCACTAAGAGGCCATATATTTTTTTGTTTAATGGAAATACTGTATGATAATTAACTAAAATTGTCATGATATCAAATATCCAGTATGTTTTCCTAGTACCTTCAGTCAACTGAACAAGGATAACAAGATAGACTTTCCTTACATTGAATGGTGTGTAGATACAGCATGAATAACGTCTGAGTGGGGGGCCTGAGTGTAAAGAACAGTGCTTCCATTTGCTTACATAAGGCTTGTAGAGTCAGCTTTAACAGTTGCAATACCACCCAATGTCACAGTGATGGCTGATATCAGAAGAAACCAATAGGATCAACTGGCATATTCACACTCTTTTTCTCCCTGTTTCACTAGCAAAAATAATTATTCACAGTTACTGTTGGAAGTGCCTCTATGGGCAAAAGAATTCCTCAATGTCAAATAACAGCATGAAGAAAGATATGCCACAAGTGGTGGAAGTATTTAAAAAGCAAATAAAGAAGGAAGTAAAACTCCAGGCCAATTTTCTTACCCCTGACACAAAGGTGCCAAATACAGAACTGCTGTCATTATGTCTTGATTTGTATTCTTTGTGGAAAACAGAAAATTGCATGCTTGTTGTGAAGAACAGCTCATTTAATCATCAAGATTACTTGTAAGTGTCACTTAATAATGCTACCAAACTTATAGGGGAAATGATGATTTGATTATAAGTGGCGAATCTGCATACAGTAACTCCTGTCATGATGTCACAGTTGTATTAAGAGGATCCAGCACAGTTTTGAGCTAAAGAGAGAGCTACTGTAATCCTGTGCACAAGAAGAAAATGCAAATGGTTGACTTAAATCCTCTAGCACTTAAAAGCCTAATCTGATTAAAATTCTTGCTTATTAATTTACCTCTATTACAATAGTGCTCATGGCATAGAACAGAACTAGCACATGTGTTGTTCACATGGACATCAAGAATTGCTTATTTCCTCTGAGATCCAACAATATACTTTGAAAAGATAAAGAAAAATATGCTTTTGGACTGTGATTTACAGACAGGGAAATAAAGAGTACAAAGTCTGTGGCAGAAGAGGTAGCACTTGAGTTATCAACCTACTGGTATATTATTGCCTACATCTGTTACTTTTGGATCAAGTGTATGAGTAGAAAATCTCTGTTCCTACTGATTAATAAACTGATATTTCTTAGAACTTCCTTATTGATCAATAAACTGGTATTTCCTAGATACTTCTTTATTGATCAATAAACTGGTATTTCCTAGATACTTCTTTATTGATCAATAAACTGGTATTTCCTAGATACTTCTTTATTGATCAATAAACTGGTATTTCCTAGATACTTCTTTATTGATTAACAAACTGGTATTTCCAGATACTTCTACAGAACGTAAATTATTTTAGTTCTATTTATTTTTCTAGATTTATCTGATTCAGGCTGTGTATCTGAAACAAAAAGACTGGCAGTAACACTACAAATCATTTCTTCCTCAGTTTTAGTAATTGTTTAGAGGGGTAATGGTGAGTGTTGCGGTTAGGGGTTAGGTTTAGTGGTAGGGGCAGGATTAGAGTTAGATTTAGGATTAGGTTCAGAGTTTAGGGTTAGGTTTGGATTAGGATTTTCAGAAACACAGGAACAGAAAAGTCTCTGTACAAAACTCCTTTATGTTGTGCTTTTTACCTAATTTCCCCAGTTTTCTTGTGATGCCTGCTCAATCAAGGCAAACAAACTTAATTAAAATCCAAGAATAAAGTATACAACTCCTAAATGTTAAGACTCTTCAAAGCATATTGATTTTGTATTATGATATGCATGATCTATTACAATGAAGCACTCTTCTCAAAAAGCAATTTGTAACTACAATAGCTCAGACAACTTCGACAGATTCTACAGAGATGAAAAATGACCATTTAAAGGTCTTTTTCCAGTCAGGCCCACTTCTAGGTCCAGTAATATAATGGCAGACTCTTTGCCTTGCATTGAGCCTTGTTTATTGTATTTCCACAAGATTTTTTTCTCCATGTGATAGAATTAACATACATTGCTGGTACAGCACAGCCTGTAGGAAGCTTATGGGAACATATAATATCTACCAAAACTAGTTATACTTAATAGATGATGTTGTTTATAGTTCAATTGCTATGAGAAAATTATTGATCGGTTTGACTTCAATTTTCCCTCTCTAGCACTACCCTAAATAAGAATTATTTTGCAACAAAATAAAATTGGTCTCCCTGGAAATGAGTAATTTACATTATTGTGGCCTTTGAGGAGGTGAGCATCTGCACGTTAAATGATAGTTCAATATATATTTATCTTAATTTTGATATAGTTCTCCTTCTAGTGTTACAAAACTGTATCAAGAATAAAATAAAGTTAAAAGGTTACAAAGAGTAATAAATCAGATTGGACATGAAAATGCATTTAAGCCCTATACTAACTCATTGTGGACAGATTTATTTATAGCTTCATCTAGGATTTGATGAAATTTGATCATTCATTTAGTGGAACTCATACAAGTATTTTTCAGCTAAGCTAAGACAAGGTAAAAATCACATAGAAAAACAACATCACTTCCTTTAATCTCCTCGGAGACATCACTGATAAAGAAGAGATATTTCAGGGTTGAAGAGCACAGTAATATCCAAGAAAGTGGGTATAGAAAGAAGACTTTCCAAGAAACTGTAGGCAGGAAAAAACCCCTTTGGTTGAGTCTAGGCAGTGAGCTATGTGCTTTTTAAGGTTCATTTCCTGATTTCTTTCTTCCTATTATGCCTCTGGTGCAACATAAATCCCCCACAAACTAATGGTGTGCTTGATTCTATCAGGGTAGCTATTTTTGACAGATTCTTGCCTGGTCTTTAAGTAGCAGAATATTCACAGCAAGATTTAAGAAGAAATTTACAATTTATTTCAGGAGCATGATCCAGTGAGGCAGGAAAGGCTGTTGAATACATGTGAAAATATAGCTCTTAAATTGAATTTACCAGCAGTATTCTGTCAGCAAGTAGGCAAGTAGGCCAACAAAATGTCTACAAGAAAGATTATGGAGACTGTGAAAAATGTCTAAAATCTGCCTGAGAATCTGAGAAATTCTGCCACTGCTGTAGTCTGGTTTAGGAACACTAAAGGTTCAGCTGAAGTGAGGCTCTGACTGCAGTCTGGTCCTCTGATCTGAGAAGTTCTGTTTTATAATGTGCTTTATTTCGGTCCTTAATGGATCTGTTAAATGAACTAATGAACTACACTTCATGCAGCTAAAACTCTTTGTCTGTGTTTTGTCTGAATTGAGCTCTCGTTGTTTGCTTCTGTTTTTAAACAAATATCACTGATAGAAATATAAACAAATCCAGAGGACAGTAATTTTTATGATTTTTCCTGATATAGACAAATCTTTCAAAAGGAAAGATTTAGACAGCTAAAGCTGTTAGCTCTGAGCTTCATTCACAGCACTCTTTAAAATTATATTGACAAGAAAGTATTTAATTACCCATTACCTATTTGAAAATCCTTCTTTGAAGATATACAATAAGAACATGACAGTACATGTAATTACAAAGCCAAACCAGAAAACGTTATGAATAAATGGCTTATGCATTCATTCCCATTGCCCAGGTGAACACGACCCACCATAGTTACTCATGGAAGAACTTTGATTCCTAAGATATTTTGACTAGCATATTGTTAGCAACATATTCTGTGAGTGGGAAAGGTATCAAAAGATAAAGGGAAATGGATATTTATAATGTAGGGGAGAATTACTTTGCTCAATGCTGAATATAATAAAACTATCTGATTTTCCATATGAAATAGGTATAGTCATAAAGAGGCTGATGGCTATATTCTGAGCAGCTGCTCAGGTCTTAGCTAACTGGAACAATGCACTGTAGCCGAACTAAATGGCTCAGTGAAATGTGTTTAATACTTGCACTAAAATTTGCTTTAGTCAGGAGTAGAGAGACAGCTAATCTTAAATGAATAAATAAGAAAAGTTTCTTAGCTAATAAATTAGTGAAGAACATCTGACTTCAGTAGTAAATTTTACCATCTGAAGATGTAGCTCCTATTAGGTTTTGAGCCTTAATGGACCACTAAAATGTTCATTCTTTGGTAAGTAAAGGCAGATTGTAGAAGTTGTTTTTCATTTTACTCTGTCTTTGCCCTCTGTTCTTATTCAGTGTATCTGTCCAGACTCAGAAAATGGTGTAAGGACCTGAAGGCAACTTTCATTTTAAGTGTAGGCCACCTACATTTTGAAGTGTTGCTGTGTGACCTTTATGAGGCCCAGATGTTGTCAGCAAGAGATCCCTGATGCTCCTAATTCTGCATTTACCACAAGTATCTGTTTTGACCATGTTGCTCAGTTCCACACCTAGTCTTCCTAAACATCATATGTAGTATGCTTAAATGTTCTGCTCCCAGTCTCACTGTATTTAATCATGCAGGTCAATGTTTGTTTAAGCATATGCAATAAAGACAGTTTTAGCATATTTCAAATATGGTTGATTTCTCCTTCAAACCAGATGTGTTTGCATGTTCCATTAAAACCAAAACCAACCAACCAACCAAACAACAAAAGCCCACAACTTTAAAACATTCATTTCTGTTAACAGACTGAGTCTCTCTTCTACCTAAATTCAAATCTACACTGCACACCTCCAAAGAGCATATCCTAACCACTTGCCTAAAATCTAAGTACTCCTAAATACTTCAGTATTTTGGATTACATCTTTCTCAGATGCGACACAATGATTAACCAACAACCCAGACCATTTTCAAGATCTTTCATCTCTAGTACTACTCTTTATATTTTGAACATGACCTGCATTCCCTAATCTTATATGTGAAATAGTGGTTTAATACGATGCTAGTGTCAATTTAACAATCATTTGAGAATCTGTCCTGTTTCCATTTTACATAATGAATCACAAAAAAGCTTTTTTCTAGTCCCAGGCACTATCAAGATGACAAATGAGATGGATTTTTTTAAAATAGAATTAACCAGGTTGGAAGAGAGCTCCAAGATCACCCAGTCCAACCTAGCACCCAGCCCTGTCCAATCAACCAGACCATGGCACTAAGTGCCTCATCCAGGCTTTTCTTCAACATCTCCAGGATTGGCAACTCCACCACCTCCCTGGGCAGCCCATTCCAATGCCAATCATTCTCTCTGTTAACTTCCTCCTAACACCCAGCCTATACTTCCCCTGGCACAACTTGTGACTGTGTCCCCTTGTTCTATTGGTGGTTGCCTGGGAGAAGAGACCAACCTCATCTGGCTACAGCCTCCCTTCAGGTAGTTGTAGACAGCAATGAGGTCTGCCCTGAGCCTCCTCTTCTCCAGGCTGCACACCCCCAGCTCCCTCAGCCTCCTCTCACAGGGCTGTGTTCCAAGCCCCTCACCAGCTATGTTGAATAACCTTTCACTGTGCAGAATATGCAGGTGACTCTGCTCTGTTTTTGTCTTCACACAATAAACCAAGAAGTACTGCCTGAGTTCAGCTGGAAGTGTCTTGGCAATGTTACAAAATTTTGGATAATAAGCACCTAAATAAAGAGTTAGACTTTGAAGAAATGAAGCATGAAGTGTGGTAGACAGCTTCAAGCCAGAAAGTAGAGACACTCCTCTTTCCTTTGGGGATGCACTATGGCAGAATGTCTCATGGACATTACTGTGAATTTAACTTGCAAATAAGTTGTAAAATTATAAACATCGTGTTTCAAATAAATGCCACAGTCTTAAAAAGTCACAGAGGCCAGATACCCATAACTATTGTAGGTATTCTTGCAATTCCAGATTCAATAATTAACCCCTTTCATGTTGAGATTGGTACTATTTAGCAGTGTGGTTTGCCTTTTTCTTATCCATACAAGGCTGAGAGATTAGCTAACATTTATTTAGGCTATATATTTACTGTAGACAAGCTTGGGTAAGAGAGTATCAACAGAATATTTCTACTCTTAAAAAGGTTGCTATTTACCTTTTTAGTTTCCCTCCTACCACTTTATGTAATACAGCATCTAAAAATGCTAACTTAGGCCATCTGTTCTTATTCCTATTTCCAGCATGCCTTTTTTTTTTTCCTTTTCTGTTTCATCCCCCCAGTTTAACTCATTTTAGCAGTACTAGAGCGCATCCCGTGACATTTTGCTACAGGGAAAATCCACGTTTATTTCCATACAATTTAATAGACCAAATCAAACAATGAATATGCAAATTCTGGAAATAGCAAGACTTCTGAAGAGGAGAGCTGTGAAGAAAAAAAAAAAGAAAAAGAAAAGCAAACTGTCTACTTATAAACAGAGAACAAAAACGTTAGAGAGCTGCTGCAAGGAATATCGCAGCACAGAACAAGTATTATAATTAGCTTCTAGGTACTACAAAGGAGTATATGAGACATTGCCCAGATCAGCAAATAGGATAAAGAAAATAAGATTTAATTACACTGCAAAACGAATGGGCACAGAACCCAAACTCTGTGCAGTTTTACAGGTTGATAGGTTATTCACTGCTGAAAGGAGAAGTGATGAGAAATATTCACGTATGTGGTGAGAAAGACAAGAAAAATAGACCAAAACACCTGGACTAAGCTTGGCTGGCATTACCTTTTGGATCCTGATGCCAAAAATTTCTCAGCTGCTCAAGCAAATTTCTGTCTGTACTTTGAAGCAGCATAAAAGAACTAGGGTTGGGAACATGATCTGACAGAACACATCTGAAAATTCAGTTAAACCATCCATAAACAAAATGGAAGTAACTAAGCAAACATGGTTTGCATATAAATAACTCTGGGCCCTTGTGCAGTCATTTGTCTGTTTAAAAGAGCCTAATTTATTTGTTTTCCCAGGATTTCCTTTCACAGATGCTGTGAAGAGCTGCCTTTTTTTTTTTTTATTCCCCACCCCTCCTCTTTCTTTCTGCAGGATTGTGAAGGCAATGTCCATTAGAGAGGATTATTCTGAGAAATAGTCTCTCCATCTGCTGTCTTTTTTTAAACAGTGTTAAGTAGTATTTTTTCCTCCCTGTAAAAACAGTCCGTATATTCCTTCAGCACTGGACAACAGCAGACTGGAATGACTACCTAAGGAATGCAATGAGTGGAGCAGTCTCAGAGAAAAACCCTTGTTTAACTGAAAGTTACAATGGTCTTACATTCACATAGAAAATTATAAATCTAAGAGTGCAAATATTAATTCACTGTGACCTGTGCCTTAAATTTATCTATCTCAGCAATACACTCTCTGTCGAAGCCTTAGTGGAGAAGAGTGGGAGCTGGCAGCATCGGGGCACAGCAGTGCTCCTTCTCATCCTTCAGGGAGAAAATCTCCAAGAAGGACTGGGGTTGCTGCACATTCTCTGGCTGGGTACTTCAGAGCCCAACACTGGGCAGTAGGATAAGCTTACCTATTTCAAGAATGGAAAGAAAAAAAGTTTGACATCTAAAAAAAGCTATTCCAGAGCCAGTAGGATAATCAGCTGCAACAGAAGTTAAGATTGGTGAATTTTTGATTTACTGTCTCTCCACTGAGGTCTGTGAAATTTCAGTTTTGAATCCAAACTTGTGAGCTGTGCCACACCTCCCTGTTTTTCCTGGAATCTGTGTCTTGGATCCTGATGAATAATATATAAGTAAATGCTTTGCTGGTGGCAATGTCTGTGAATACCATGAAATTCAGAAAGACCAGAATGCAGTACTGCATGTGGTATTGGCTAATCCTCACCAAGGTAAGGGCTAGGGATTGTCTGGCCAGGAAACAGAAAGAAACAGGAGTACTGAAGGCAAATAATGTAGAAGTCATTATTTACCTTTACCTGGCCTACATCAGACCACATCTGGAGCATTGTGTCCTTTTGAGGGTCCCTGTGCAAGAAAGTTATTGATAAACTTGAGTGAGTCCCAAGAGTTCCATTAAAGTAGCTACACACAGAGCACTCTTCAGGACCTGCAAGGAAATGGCTAAGAAGGCAGTGGCAGAGAAAAAGGTGATAAATCAAGGTGCGGTATTAAACAATCCTCTGTCAACATAATTTAGGATTGGAATCAATTACCGCAAGAGGGTGCAGAGCTTCTTACCTCGGAAGCTTTTCCTGACCTGGCCCAAGACTGGTTTAAATTCAGTCAATGCTGACACTGCTTTTGTATATCAGACTGGCTGACTTCATGCAGTCTCTTCCTACCTACGGTCTGATCCCACAGGTACATCCCAGCAATGTAGCCAGGCCTCAGGATTCAGCCTGTAAGTTATGTTTCTATGACAAGTTTTCAGAGAGATTTTGTGCTCTCAGTTCCAGTTCTGAGAGCTTTATAGGGCTAGGAAGGATCAGATACTAAATTCCTGCAGTTTCTCTATTTCCTGTCATTGTATGCTCTCAAAGCAGCTCCTGAAGCCTCATATGATCTGAGAAAATAAACTGTAGTAGTGAGTTAAGAACAAAGATGTGAGTATAAGCCTTCACAGTAGGGGAAATGTTTCTTTTAGTACACACTTGACTTACTAAGTGGCATATATGGATGATATAGTATCACAGTATCACCAAGGTTGGAAGAGACCTCATAGATCATCAAGTACAACTCTTTACCACAGAGCTCAAGGCTAGACCATGGCACCTAGTGCCACGTCCAATCTTGCCTTGAACAGCTCCAGGGACGGCGACTCCACCGCCTCCCCGGGCAGCCCATTCCAGTACCCAATGACTCTCTCAGTGAAGAACTAGATCATTTTCCCTTAATGAGTAACTGTTTAAAATACATTAGGAAGTTTTTGTTTTGAGTGCATTAGGATTCCTGAAAACTTAAAACCAGAGAAAAAGATTGAAACAGACATCTATTAACAGAAAGCCAGGATCTAGTCTGCAACTGAGATCATCACAGAACCTACATTTCAATGGAGAAGAGATAATCTCTTCTCCTGGTTCTAATACGGTCCATGCCCTTACATGTGCGAAAGATGACACTATAAGACAATGATGATACTCTTCATGGTTTACAAAACACACAAAGAAGACAAGCAAACAAATAGGAAAGAGAGATGAAAGCCTTACAGGTCTCTTTGAGGTCCCAGCAATTTGAAGATATTTTCTACACAGTTACAGTTCTGAGGATGTTGCAAATAACGCCAGACTAAATAACATAAAAAGTAATAAAGTTCAGGAATATTCTCGTTACTTAGCTGTGGACTTTCATATCACAATACTGAACTTGAGAGTCAGAGATGAAAAGAGGATATAAACTTTATATAACATCCTTGGAAATAACCCATTTTTCCCCTTTTCTTTCTTTGTCTTTTGATCTTGTAAGCAATAATCCTAATTTGCTGTTACTTTTCCTCCATTGCTTTCTAACTCATATTCTTGATTTCTCATTACCTTTAATATGGAAAATAATGGAAAATGCATGCCTTTGTTTTGGGGGCATTGAATGCTTTCATTGCCCTTTCACCCATCAAACAAATAAACTCCTATTGGTTCTTAAAGACAAAAAGATATGCAACAGACCACCTTCTAACTTTTGTGTTTAACAGTGTAACTGAACAATACTCTGTTTAATTTCAGCACAGTATTTAACTTATACATAGCACTGATCTGTCAGTCACAGAAGGCAACATTGAAGGGCTCTTGCATACATATTTGACCTCAGCAAACTGTACCAGTGCTCTGGGATTCCTACCACAGGAAATTTGTTGTCTGAGTAATCCAAAGATAATTAATCTAAGAGGCTGTGATAAATTTCTATCATCCTACAAAGCAGAAATACCAGCACTTCCCTTCCTCATTTCACCAGAATGTATTTGATTACTTGGTGTATACTCACAGATCAGGCAGCATTTACCTCTTTTTTTTCTTTCATCTTTTTCAAGGCTTCTGTCCATTCTTTCTGAACATTCTGAAATTCATCATATTTTTGCAGATCCAATTATCTTTCTTTTAATATAGTCCCTACAAGCCCAATTGGTGCTTCTGATTTAGCATCCTTACTTAACATAGTAATGATATTACTCCTACTACCATCCATATCATTAATTAATATATTTAACAATAAAAAGTGCAGAATAAACACCTGGTGGATCTTACTAAATGCCCACCTGAAAATAACAGTTTTCTAGAACTAGATTATATATATCCCTATTTGCTCATGACGCTAACACACACAGTATCAAAAGTCCAGAGCAAAAAGTTGTATTCCTTGCCTGCCAATACATGTGGACTGTTACCAGGTATCATTTCAAATATGTATTTGCATGCACTGTAATAAAAGTGGGCCTTCAAAATGCTGAAAGTTTGTTCATAGAGATCAAAAGCACTTATCTTGAACAGAAAGCATGGACATGCCCTAAGACTTTTCAGCCTTATATAGAGGCAAAAGCATGAACAAATCATAAGCCAACCTTATAACTCAAATGTAGATGTGAAAAACAGATGCCAACTACTGTGTTGATAAGTATGTATACTTTGTGCATTCATACCCTTGCATAATTAATCTTCCTTAAAAGGAGAGAATATACTCTTTCTTTTCTGCATGGAAGTTCTTCATGGCCTACTACTTCCATGACTGTTTTGGAGGAAGATATTTAAAACCATTTGTGTGATTATACAGGGTGGACATAACACTCTCCTGGCAAGGCTCCCTGCATGACTTCCACAGCATTGGCTGCACAGAACTCAGTACTGTGGATCTGTTCCTGATGTAGACATTGCCTCTCCACTCAACTTATACAAAACCATAATTGTGCCCAAATATGTTTTTGCACAAACATCAGGAAGTTTTTACTTGGGGAGGTGAAACTACCTTGCTGGTGGAAGTAGAGTCTGAATTTTGCAGTTGGAGGAAATAATGATACATTAAAATCAGTCTCAACGTTATGCAAACTAAGGAAACACTGAATCTAATGGAAATACTGAATCTGACATGGAAATAGAGAACTTTTTGCTCTGTATTAATAAATACCGAGCAAAATGTTGACCCTACATTGTATGTCAAATCGGGTTTTCCATACAAAAGGGATGACAAGCACAGAAAAGGAACAAGAGACACAATAAGAGGAAACATCCTCATGCCAGGGGAGATTTAGGTTGGCTATTTGATGAAACTTCTTCACTGAAAGGGTTCTCAAAGACTGGAACAAGCTTCTCAGGAGGTGGCTGAGTTCCTGGATTCTCATTGGAAGACATAGAGATGTGGTGCTGAGGGACATGGTTTATTATCAGACTTGGCAGAGTTAGAGAGAGGTTGGACTCAATGATCTTAAAGGGCTTTTCCAACTGAAACAATTCTATGATTAAAACGTCTGTGAGGCTGGGTCTGACAGAAAGAGATGCATGCCCTGACTGTTTGTTGTAACACAGACCTTGGAGACCTGTGTCTAAAAATACTCACTGAAAAACAGTCAGTTTCTGCATTGCTAAATTTCACCTTTTTGCTTTTGCTCTCATTTTCTTGATTATGAGATAGAATTGGAAACTGCAAAAATATATCTACTGAGAAAACAGTGAGTACAATTGCAAAAACTGCAAACTGACATTCTGAGATCAAACTGTCTTCTGTCAAGCAGCCTCTTCTTGTACTAATGAAAAAAAAACCCCAAATAAAGGCTACACCTCCTTGTGCAAAGCAAGACCAGGACTTAGATAACCACAATGGAATAGGCAGTAGTTTAACATGCCATGGTAGTTTGAGTGTCCCAGGTTCCCTTAAGAAAATCACAAGACAAAGTCCCATCTCAGGGGTTTGCTTTTCAAGCTACTTTCTGTGGCCTCATCAGGAATTTGCAGACTTTTCTGGAAAAACAAATTAGTGGAAAACCTGATTACATCTCTCTGTCCAAAGTAAGTAATCACTCTTAAGATGACTGAGGTCTTCTTCTTGTGTGGAAACCAAGTATCTGGTGGTGGTGGTGCTCTGGTTGTATTATAGATTGGGGAAAAATAATCAATCAATGAATCACATTTTCCTAGACTACAAACATTTTCATTAATCTGAGAAATAAAGGTAGTATTTTAGATGTGCATATTTTAAATGAACAGGTTTGGCACCTGAAAGAGTGCTGGGGTTTTTTTGTTTTGCTTTTTGTTGTTGATTTTTTTGTTTGTTTCTTGTGGTTGGGCTTTTTTTTTTTGTAAGAGTAAATAAGAAAAAAAAATCTTATTTTTTTAATTTAAAAAAAAACCCAAACATTAAAATAGTCACATTATATAAAGAATATTAAAAGATTGAATTGAGCAACTAAATTAAAGAAGCAGGGTTCTGCTCATTGCTTTGTCACTCAGCTATCCTTTAGTGAAAAATAGAGGGAATGCTTTTAATGTAATGGAAAACTGGCCATTAGCAATGTGAAATAACTGAATGCTGATAGCTCTCTGTTATATATACAGTGCTTTAGAGCATTAACAAGTCATTTACAGAACACAGTAATCCTGCCCATTGTGAGTATACACAGATGAAAACATATTTGCAAGCATTTTGGTCTATGAAATGTGCTGTTTCTCAAGTGATTTCAAGAATACCATGTATCAGTAGAGGTTGAGGATTGACCTGCTGGAGAGCAGTGAAGGGACTTGGGAATCCTGGTGGATGGAAGCATGGCCATGAGCCAACAGTGTGCTCTTGTGGCCAGGATGGCCAATGCCATTCTGGGATGTGGTTAGCAGGTTGAGGGAGGTTCTCTTTTCCTTCTACTCTGCCCTGATAAGGCCTCATCTGGAGTATTGTGCCCAGTTCTGGGCCCCCCAGCTCAAGAAGCACAGGGAGCTGCTTGAGTCCAACACAGAGCCACAAAAATGATTAAGGAAGTTGTGCATCTTCCTCATGAGGAGAGACTGAGGGAGCTGGGATGTAGCTTGGAGAGAAGAAGATTAAGGGATGATCTCATTCATATTTATAAATATGTAAGGGTGAGTGCCAGGAGGACAGAGCCAGGATCTTCTCGGAGATGCCCAGTGACAGAACAAGAGGCAATGGGTGGAAGTTGAGGCACTGGAGGTTCTGTGTGAACCTGAGGAATTTTTTCACTGTCAGGGTGACAGAGCACTGGAACAGGCTTACCAGGGAGGTGGTGGAGTCTCCCTCTCTAGAAATATTCAAGAACCATCTGGATACATTCCAGTGTGATCTGCTCTAGGTGATCCTGCTCTGGCAGGGGGGCTGGACCAGATGATATTTCGAGGTCCCTTCCAGCCCCCAACATTCTGTGATTCTATGAATACCTGTTCAGCTTCATTCTGGTACACATATGTTCAAGTACCAGAACTTAGTTATTGAAAAGTATCTTTTCAGATTTCTTTCCTTAAGTTTTTATTGCCTCTATTCCTTTGGTACTCAGTCCTGCTTCTGTACACATTGTGTTTCTTCCCCTCTCCTCACTAAATAGAGAATATATGGAGTTACAAGTTTACTTATGCCATGCAGGTACTGAAAGAAAGTAGGCAACCATTGCTCATAATCAAACACAGTGGAATTATGCTCCCCCCTCTGAAGGGACATATTATGTGAGTGGAGTTCCCTCATACCCCCATGTAAAGATTTTGGCAGCATCCCAGGAGTGATAAGAGCAGTGCCTCTCTGCTATCTCTCACACTTCACTCTCAAGAATAAGAGGAGGACAACTCCAGCATTCTCCTTTCTCCTTCAGTTCACAGCTTAATTGCAGAGACTGCCCTCCTGGAATGGTTTCAAAAGCCATTAGTCTTAAACTTAGAGATTTAGCACAAGCTGCTTTTGAAACATGGGGGGTTTGACTTTGTGCTTGAACCCTGCTAAATAGTAGCAACGATTAATATATATTCATAAATGCCTCCTGAAAATCGTGGTATTTCTGAAGTTTTTGTGGAGCAGAGACTTCTCACAGACATTAACAGAACTGCTCAGAAAACAATCATTATTGCATTCCTCAGAAGGTATCTTAGTACAGCACTTTCTTCACACAGAACCGAGTCCTCTAAGTTAGATTACACGATAAGAGAACATTTGCAGTTCAGTGGCAGGGAGATGTGGAAAGTGCAGTTTGCTGAAGAGTTTGATGATAAGAGACTCTTAGATGTTTACAGCACAAAGTACTATTTGTTAAGTCTGTTGCTGGCAGGAGCTTGTAAATCTAAGTACAGTGAGAGCTCTTAGCCAAAAACTTGTTTTCTTCACTGTTTCAGCACAAGATCAAAGCATATAAACAAACACTGTATTCTAGGTTTGTATTTTGGTTGTATTTAGGCTACCAGCATTTTTGCTTCCAAGTCAAATACTCAGAATGTGACGCTTTGGAATAGAAACCTGATGAAACCAGTCTACAAAAAAAGTCTTTCTGAAAAAAAAAATGTTCCCTGCATAGACCCCTGAAATACTACACAATGCATATTTCAGAAAGAATTCCCTTTTTCAAAAAGAATGCTACACTCTAATTATTTTTAAATTAATTTCTCAAGCAGTAGAGATTGAATTATTATTTTTACCTTTTCTTTTTTTTTTAACCTGTATTCTGACAGCTCCAGTGAATCACCTTAATTCTAATAAATAGCTCTGAAACAATGGTTAACTGACACTTTTTCAGTAAAATAACAAAATCCATCTGGAGTCCTACTTTGCCAGTCGAGAATATCCACATTCTGCACAATGATATGCAATATGTCAGACTCCTCCATCCAATATTTACCAGGGAAAAGTAGCAGCGAGATTCGTTATTAAAAAGTGCTTGGGTTTAGCTACACAGAAATAAATAATCATATTTAAATGTCAAAACAAGCAGATCTGTATTTGGATGCATGATGCACTGTAGTTTTGAGATCACCTACTTAGCAGTGATATTAATGCATGAATTTGTGCAGTTGCCATAATCACAGAATCATAGAACCAACCAGGTTGGAAGAGACCTCCAAGATCATCCAGTCCAACCTATCCCCCAGCCCTATCCAGTCATCTAGACCATGGCACTAAGTGCCTCATCCAGGCTTTTCTTGAACACCTCCAGGGACGGTGCCTCCACCACCTCCCTGGACAGCCCACTCCAATGGCAAATCACTCTCTCCATGAAGAACTTCCTCCTAACATCCAGCCTATGTTCAATTTGATTAAGAGACCTCTTTAAAAGACACAGATTTCATGCATATTAAGGAGTCAATAATCAAAGCTAAACTACAAATTTTAGTCTAGCACTAAAGAGCTTTCTAGTCCACCTCCACAACACTCCTTCACAAAATATTTTGTGTGCATGAATTAAAATGACCCTAGAGATCTAGGTCTTTTGTATGAAATATCCATTCACAGTCCTTTGACTTGCCAGCAAACAGTCAGACTTGGCTCCTCCTGCTCTAGTAGAGAATTCTCTTTATCAGTGAGATAACAAACTAATCTGCTAACAAGAAAACACACTTCCCCCCTCATACACAATGTAGTAAAAAATGCAAAACCCCCTACTTTTCTTCTTTGCAACACTCATTTTTAGTTGCCTCCAATTTTTAATATACATTTGTACCCCTAGTGGTAAGTAGAAAATGTATTATTATGAGATGGGCCATGCAAAAAGGCAAATCCTAGAATTCCATCTAAGGTATGTTTTAAATCATTCAGATATTGTTTTCCTCAGAAATTTGGTATTGATGTATTTCCCCAGGGCTAGAATATGCTAGAAGGATATTTGAGGAAGCCAAAATTTTACCAGGGTTATTCCTACTCTTATAAAACATATGTTTATCTTTTTAACAAACTTTTTAACAAGTGAACAAATTTAACAAACTATTAAATAAAAATGGATTCATGCAGCTCAAAAGGCCTTTTTGAATAACCACAATATTTTCTGGATTTTAAAAAAACCAAACATTTAATGTCTTTTCCTACACATCAGAACATTACTTGACATATAATTAACAGCCTCCTAGACTAGCCACTGGATAATGTTGCTACTTAGGTATTTCCTTCTTATGCCTTTAAGAGACTATCCTTAGTGGGGCCTATAAAAGTCAGTTACTTGTTATCCAAATCTTGTGCCATTTGAGAGAAAGTGAAAATAGCATTTTATTTTTTACCTAAAGCTGCATGTGGAGTTAAAAGCTGCAACACAAAGAACTTTCAGACTCAATCATGGATAAAAGAAAACAAAGATGAAGTTTTTTTTGTGGGTAACTTGCCTGTCTATTGATATTGACATTATCCTTTCCCTCCTCCTAATTTTATCTGTATTTTATAATATTTTATTATTATTTTTTAAATACATATTTAGTTTTCTTTGTTAATATATGATGTAATATTTGATACACAGGAAGAGACATGTTTTGGCTGGTCTTAGAGATAGTGACACTTAGGGAAATCAATGTGAGCGGAGAGCATCCTTGTGCATGGACAAGCTTCTCTGCTAAAGTAGAGTAAAATGTTTTTGCAACTATTATTCTGGCCTGATATAGAATGCACGCTTTTAGAACAATCACTTCTGCCTTTAATTCTTTTTCATGTGACATTTCTTCCATTAAAAAAAAACCCTGTAAGTCATTTATTGTGAAGACACAGCATTTACGCTCAGGGGCAAATTACTACGTGGGATTGCTTTGGCACACAAAAGGTGTCAGTAAAACATTTCATGCTAGGCAGTACCCTCATGTAAATTTGGGGGTTTGTGACAATTTATTATGATGGAATATGTCTGATCCAAGCTTGTGGGCATAAAAAGCAGAACTCTGTGCTTCAAAGACAATGTGTTCAACCAGAAAACAGGCTCTTACACTTTTGTTTTCTGTAGCAGTTATATCTGTTATAGATAAACATGTAATTTTTTTTCTGAGCAAAGGTTATCATCATAACCAGAGATTTTAATATTGAAATGTGCTAGGCATAAAACCTGGCTTTGTTTTCTTTCAGACCAGGGAGGCAAAGAACGGCAAGGACGTTATTGTATTGGAAATGACTTGCAGTCAAATTTACCATTGCTTGGTTATTGGTGGATATGTTTCATGGATCCTGGTCACATATTTTGATATCTAAATGATGCTAGGTCTGACATCTACTATCTGTGAGCACTGAAAGCCCTTACCTGGACTTTGTGGGTCCCCTGACTGTATCAGAAAGCAACAACCCTAATTCCTTAATTGGTGCTTAAGTGTCAATTGCACCACTGAAGAAGACAGAACCAGAGATGAAAAATTAGTTGATGACGATGGAAGTTTTAACAGACAGAACAATCTACACAATAATCAGTACATGACTATCCATCAAAAAAATCAATATCCAACTTATTAATAAAACCACAGTTAATAAAATATCAGGAATATTATTATTAATGATTTATGTCTCTCTATATCTTAATGAACTCTAATCATTCAAAGATTGGTAATATAGTACCTAACTCCTTTTGATATACCCTAAACATGATGGTTAACCTGGGAAAAAACCCTTAAGAGTTGACACCAGCAGGTGTTTGTTCTTTTGCTGACGTCTTGCCTCTGTCAGGAGTCATGAGCTGAACCTCTGGTGTCTAACTATATAACAATTTTGTATGAAGTCCAGAGACTATTTTCAGGAAAAAAGGTGTTAAAAATCTGCTATGGGACAAATTTCAGTAAATAAAGTGCAGCACAAAACTGGCTCTCCCTATGTGACAGGAAACATAGTTGTTGTAGTTAAGAGAATAACTATTTGCACAGCTCAGATTCTTAGTTAACAACAATTTTGATTCTCTCATCAAAATATACACAGCACTGTTAACCCTGAAAAGAATATTTTCATAACCAATGAGAAGGATTACAGGTATGAAATCACAGGTAATGAAGTGAACCATGAGCAAGTGTTGGTGTTTGAACATGTGTGCATATTGAGAAAGAGAGAATGGGAGAGCATTTGAAATATTTAATAGCTCTTTATCTCTGAAGTGGCTGCATTTAACAAGTTGGCAAAGTGACTTAAGAATAGGAGCATTAGCAACATCGGCTGGAAACATTAAGAACCAGGTTTGCAACTTGTTTGAAAACACTGAGATTGAATTAGAACTATTCAGGCACCAAGACGCACTTCATTCAACTAATAATGTTGATCTATCAGTTATTGTTATAGCTAAACACATAGTATTTGGAAATAAACAAAAAACCCAACTTGATGGCTGAAGGCTGACTCTATGTTTTTGAGAATGTGAGACAGCCACTACTGTAACTAATTAGTATTGATGGATACATTTCATTGCATTTCAACACTGGAAATTACCAGATTGGTAGATTTGAGGATCCAAGATCAACTTTGGTTCAGATTAGACTAAGATGAGGGAGATATTCTGATGATTTTATTCTATTGGCAGCACTTATCTTTCTCTCAATTTAAGTATTGTTGAGACAAATTATTTCTTTATTTTTCCCTTAAGTTTTATAAAGATGGGCTTTGCAACATGACAGTGTTAGGTCACATCTCCCAGTTCCAGATGATTATGTGTGCACAAAAGCTCACTGTTTATAAACAGCACTGAGGAGAGTTAATGTCTATACTTGCTGTGAGTTTAGGCAGAGAAAAAAAAAAAAAAAGGAGATAAAATTTTATTAACGTGGTCCAATTTTATTAATAGGTCCAAGCACCTATTTTAGATTGCAGTGCTCTTAATTTGGGAAATCATGAGATCCCCTGATTTTTTTACTATACTAGCAGCTGCTAAATTCCATGTTTGGGCAATGGAACCTCTGGTTCTGTTTTCAAAATTTGGAAAGCTCCAGCTTTCCTAGCCATTTAGTGCTTCCTCTTTGCCCAGGAAGCATTTCCTGTGCTGGTGTAGCCTAATTTTATTAGGGGGAGGAGAGATAAAAACCTTGCATAGTCCCCTAAATTCTATCACACAGTAAATCACTTCATTCATACTGACTTCACCAATGCTGCTTTCCCCATTTCCTGTGTTACTTAGCAACCACCATCCCTCCCTTTTCCACACCCCCATCCATCCTTTCATTTTTTTCCTCCTTTGCAATCACGATTTCCAGGCTGTTTAGAAAAATGAGGATGCTCAGCAGCATAGGGCAAGCTTTTCCTTCCAACCTCCCTTTTTATGCCTGCCAAATCCTTCTTGCCTCCAAAATGAAAATCCAGGCTGCCTGCATATGTGTAATCAAAGGTTAAAAAGCACCCTGGCTGGCACCACGCATGTGTTAATCTGTGCTGCAGCAGAGTGCATCATTTCCACTTTGACCTCAGAGTTAATCTGCATTCAGGCAGAAGCTCCATCGCTTTATTCTTTCTTTTTCTGTTGTTTTCTCTCATTTACTCTTTTCTTTTGCTTAATCAGCTTTTGTTGCAAGTGTGTGCGAGTGGCTCTGTGAATACGTGCATGTGTATGTGTTTTTTCTTTCCTTGACTGTCTTTATTCTGTGACTGTCTATGGTTTTGGTGTATTTTTTTCCCCTTTTCTCCCAATTATATTATTCCATTAGATTTGGAAGCTGCTGCCTGCTGCCTGAGCTGACGTTTTCTGATTATATCTGCAAAAGGCTTGTGCAGATCTAATTTCTGTCCCCCTGCATATTAATTCCCGCAGCTGGGCGCAATGTATCATCCCACTGACGGGACCTGGTAGGGAGGGGGGGAGAACCACTAGCAAAAAAAAAATTAAAGAAGGGGACGGATCCATCTGCAACCAAGAGGAAAGGGGAAAAAAACCTGGGGTGGGGGGGGGGGGGTGGGGGGGAGAAAAAGAGACGATTCCTTCCAATCCAACAAGCCTGGGGAGCACTGCATTCTTGAATCCTGCATTTTCTCTCAAAATGATGGTGTGGGCACTTCTGTTCCTCTCTCTCATCCAGTGGTAAGATGTGCTTTCTGATTCTGGGGGGGGGGAGAGAAGAGGGAGGGCTAGGGGGTGAAGATTCTGTTTGCAAATTTGCAGAGCCGTGGTGAGAATGCTGGAGGTTTGGACAGTGGCATTACATTAATCTATCTCCTAGAATCCTGAGATCTTGCAGTGTTTTATTTCTCTTACAATTGTCACTGAAATGGACTGGGAGGATAAGCAGCGGGTGTGTATGATGGTGGTACATGCCGGGCGGTTCATAGACTTTGATGCCATATTAATGAAGCCTTTTATCTCTGAAATATTGTTCAGCACAGTACATAGAGTTATCGTACAGCTGTGTTTTGTGGGCAGAATGTCAGTGCATTCCTGCTTGTTTTCACCTAAGCAGCCGCATCATGGCTGTGCCCAGGCTGTGGGCTCCGGAGCGCGGCTGTTCGGCTGCGCCGAGCCAGGGCGAGCATTAGGGACCAAGGACAGGGATGCGGATCCCGCACAGCCTCCCCAGGCAGGCAGCGAGGTGCTGCCCGCCTTCCCCAGCTCCTGAAATGCTTTTAATGCTGATGAAACAAGCGGCAGGATGTAAGAGTGCTTGCTGATCATCTGAGAGGAATGTTTACAACAGAATTTACCCACCGCCGCTGACACCCGCACTGTTTGGAGACAACCTGTGCATGCTGCATATGTGTATTTTATACAGCATTGTAAAGAGGAAACAACAGCAAGGGAAGAAAGGAGTTATTTGTGGATGAGTAGAAAGTGAAGGGGTTGGGGGGTGGGTGGCGGGAGTGAGTACTGCTGCAGTTCCAAGCATTACGCTGAACCAGGCGTTCTTGCAAAGATGTGTGGACTGTGCATTTAACAGGTTAGATGAGAAAGTAGCACTGAATGGCAAAGAACCTGGGAATAGACTTGGTCAAGCTGCATAAACCATGTTGCCATCCCTTAGAAAAGTTTGTGCTCACTTTTCTACTATTAATGCCATATCCACACATACTCTTCATTCAGATTTACCTTCTTTCTTCTCCTCTGCTTTTACTTGGACAATACCATACTAAAAAAAAAAAGGGTTCTTAGCCACTTGATTGCTTTTTTGTTTGTTTAAGAAAAATCAAACTTCATAGCTGCAGTGGTAGGACTTTTAGGTCTAAGGGAAATAAAAAGTGTCTGAGTTTTAGAGAATTTTTTTCCACACAAAAGGGATCCTGTGAAAAGAAACTTAAAGTGGTTGAAAACTGAGTAGAAAGTGAAATAAAACTTGGTGATCTCTCCATGAGGGATACTCTGTAACTGAGAGTAAGGCAAGTGCAATCTATCTCTGGCTCTTACAAAATCGTTTCTGATCATTATGTGACTACAGCAATGAAGCTTTTACAGGATTTCATGAACACAGTGCCTCAGATTATTTTGACATAAAACTTCCACTAAAATAACTCCACATATTTATTTTAACTCATCTTTCAGAATAACACAGACTGAGAGGAATTTGGCCAAAATTCCTTCATAAGCTTTAAAAGAAACTCTTCATAATGGAAATTAAAGTTTTATCTCAGTAAAAGAATCTGCTTTCTATTCACAGCCACCTGATAGCTAAGATGTCTTTCTCTGGCAACTTCCCGACCTCATAATTTAAAAGATTAAGTAGTAGACAGAAAAATACTATTAAAAAGCTTCAAGTAAATGGGGAAATTATCATTAATGCTTCACAAAAACATTTGTCAACATGAAATATGATTGTAATTCTAACAGTCAAGACACTTTTCTCCTTTTGCTGTGGAAGAAACACAGTATCACAGTATCACAGTATCACCAAGGTTGGAAACCTTACTGTTAGTTTTGGAAACTGATGGACCAAATCAAAGTTACAGAAGTTGAACTTAGATATAATTTGTTTATAGTCAAGATTAAAGTTTTTCTGTGTTGAAAACTCATTGAACACTTCCAGAGGAGAAGAATATTATTATACTCTGTGCTGCTTGCCTTGGACAATGAAATTCTGAAAGGCCAATGCAAATGGGCACTAATTCATGCACTTGTGTTATACATGTGAATCAGTGGGTTGACATCAGTCAGAACACAGGTGAAAGTTGAAGTATTTGATCAAATTGATTGCAAATACTGTTCAGAAGTTTCTTCCCTATTAATAAAAAAGCCCAGCTATATAAATTGTTGCCCAATTGATGCTATTTAGAAGATTGAAGAAAGAAAAGGAAAGTTAAGGCATCATTCAGGCATTAATGGAACTATGTAACATTCTGGCACAGACTTCAGCAAAACATGATTTGAATTAATTTAGATCAAATGTCTATCACAGCACTGCAGCATTTTGCCTTTAAAATAATTGCATATATTTGTTGCATTACATGCACAGAGTAAAGTTTTAGGAAGAGCTTTCTTCTTATTTGTTTTCTCTTGACATTCAGAAGCATACTGCAAACTTCTCACATAAAGTTCCTTCATCGTCTCATCGCTCATACTGGGCTAACACCACAGTATTATACAGTGGGCAACCCACTGTATTGAATGAAGCTGTGTTTCAGCAAAACTGAGACAAACCAATTCCCAAATCTCTGGGAGTTATGCAGTATGAGGTCTAATTGGAACTGTTTGATTACTCTATTGAATTTATAAGAGGCAGTTAACATGTAACATGTTACTCACTAGCAAAGTTTCAAACTGATTTAAAGCTATTCACACTATCTACATTGAAGTTTTAGTAGTTACTTTTGCATAGTCCTTAGCTTTGACAGATTTCCATCAGAAATCTCACGAACACAGCACGAATGCAATGTCCAGATGTGGAATGCTGGACATTATCCATTCCCTAGTGTCCAAGTAGTGTCATGGCAATGTTCCTATGCTGCAGCTAGATAACTGAAACTGCAAACTGCCAAGACTGATCAGAAGAAAAGCATAAAGTGATCACTTTAGCACCAAAATAATGGCGTGTACATGTGAATATATATACTTTTTTTTTAACTAGTATTTTACTGACCATTGGAGTAAATAAAATTGTTTCACTCTGGTAAAGCACTAGCAGTGTCAGCTGGGTTTTTCCACTGTGTGGTAAGTGATACAATAACAATGATTAAAAGGGGCATGAATGTCCCTGAGCTGAACAGTCATTTAGAATTACTGTAAAGGTTGCTAACATTGGTCTGGTATTAATCCTGCAGTTGTAGTTATTTGTACAGTAGCTTACACACTTTCACACAGTGTATAGAACTAATATTAAGTCAGAGGTCCCATTGCAGTCGCTCAGAGCATTACTGGAATAATGTGTGGCTCAGCAAAAGTATTTCCTCATGTGATAAAGGACAGTCTCTTGTAAGGAAAAGTGTCTTGACAGAAGATGTGCTTTATCCTTGTCTGTGGTACTATGAAACTGAGTATTTACTGCTGACTGACTATATACTACACTGTCTTCTTCAACAGAGATGAGGCTGTATGGACAGAGGACCTCAATTTTACTTGAACATTCAAGGGTAGCAAGAAGGGTGAACGTGCATTTAAATTTCTCATATCCATGTTGCATTTCTTGACTTCTCTCAGCTCCAATGCTTGAATAGAAACTTGGAACAACTATTATTGTATTAGAAAGACTACCAGTAAAGTAGCTTTGAACAACTAAGTAAAAATCTCATCTTATTAGTAACTTGGTGGGGCAAAAAAAGATTACCCTTTCCCTACTTGCAAGTATATTTTGATATGAAGAGGTGGATTAAGCCCTTTAACTAATTGGCTAATCACAGAGAGAGTGATTTCCCATTGGAATGGGCTGCCCAGGGAGGTGGTGGAGGCACCGTCCCTGGGGGTCTTCAAGAGAAGACTGGATGAGGCACTTAGTGCCATGGTCTAGTTGATTGGATAGGGCAGGGTGATAGGTTGACTGGATGATCTTGGAGGTCTCTTCCAACCTGGTTGATTCGATGATTCTATGATTCTAAGTGCTTTAGTGACTATCACACCTAACCATAACCTGCACACCAAAACTCATATATTCCAAAATACTTCAATGAATATTCAGGGTGATGTTAGAGAGTCTTTCAGAAAGTTTGATTCCTTGAATATCTAAGATGTCCTTTACAAACTATTGTACTTGCAGCCTCACTCCACAGCCTTATGTAAAAAAAGATATTGTGTGAGAACACAGTGAAGAAAACTTAATGTACTTAATGAATTTGGGCTTAGAAAATACACACATTAAAAATAATGACTGACATAGGGTGTTAGAACAGGAAGTTTTTTAACATTTGCATGCTTCATAGTCTATCAAGTATTGTAGTTTTTCAGCAGACATTTACTCCAATAAAAATGCCCTTTAACAGATGGTAAGGTTTGACTGTCCACGTTCCCAGCTGTATTTGAAACCAACACCCTATCCCTAATACTGAAAACGTTTTAGGAATCTACTCACATGACAGGCCTAGTTTTTTCATCTCAGTAATCCCTAAGCCACTGAAGTCAGTTTGTTGCTGAGAAAAAAGCCAGTGCTTATACAGTATTAATTCTTACAGGTAGTTTTGTGTTCGTAAGAACTAGGAAGTAACCCAAAGCTATACTATGACTCAACAAGAATCTTCAGGAAGTGTTTCTTGCACTGCATAGTGCTTTTTACTTTTTTGTCATAAAGTTTTCACCCTACATTTCAGCTAACTGATTTGCAATACCTCTAAGCATATTTTTCTCCATCTCTTTTCATCTGTATAGAAGATCGGATTAAACTTACACTTCAGTACAGACTGTAAATTGATCTTAAGTGTCACATAGGTCTTGTCCTGGCCCTCTGGACATGTAGGAATTTCTCCATCCAAGGACAGAGCTTGTGTACTGTGAATGGAAGTTTTGAGAAAGAACTAGGGAGGACTTTGTGGCAGAAGACAAAAGGACATGTTTATTTATCTCTTTTTAGGAAATATATGACAGATTATGATCAAAATAGACGTCCAGGTTACTTCACTAGAAGGAGAGGTATAGTTCTGGGCTCAAACACGGGGGCTGTTTACACAAAATAAGATAAACTCATCATATGATGAATAAAAAGACTGTGGAAAGTATCAGGAAAGAGGTATAAATTACAGGAATAAAGAAGTCCATCACCATAGTCAAGTAACTAGACTCTTAGAATGCAACTAAGACCAAACTTGTTCAGCCATAATGAAATTAAGGACTACAATTGCCCCCAGTGAATATATCCAAAGCACAAAAAGCAGGGTGAAGAGCTACTCTGGCTGAAGGAGAGATGAGAAAGGAACAGGACAAATTGTCCATTCTGAATGCACTGTTCATTTTTATTTTTTTTAGGTTCTAGAGTCAATATGATGAGTAACTTCTGACAACTTAAAACTTAACATTCATTGCATGCTTCCTTTTGATTCTGGGCTGTGGCCCAAATTGTCATGATGCTAATAAAAAGCATGCCATCAGAATCTGAATCCACCTAGTGTGTACATCTATAGAGATAGATTGTCTTTACAGGCATTTTATTAAGCAAGCTCCTGACTGCAGGCTTTGCAGTCGTTTGAATTTGGTCCAATTTTCTGTTTGTGCTATCCAGCTTGTTTGCTTCTTCCAATTCTGAGAAATTCAGTTTTGCACTAAGCCAGAAAGTGGAGAAACAACATTTAATTTTATCTTTGGGAACAACAAATTTTTTACTTTTAAACTTCTCATATGAAGTGGCTAGAGATTCATTTATATCAGAATGTGTAATCATCAATGTGAGAAATTCACCAAAAACTGTGGTTTTTTTTTCTTTTTCCCATCCATATGAAGAAAGAGTGGGAAGAGGGAGATAGTGGGTACATATTTTTACAAGTCCCAGCACCTGCCAACTGGCTGAGACAAAGTGAGGTAAAAGAGGGGCGAAGGTGGTAGGTTGAAGAAAGCTACTCAGAGAACAGTGAGGATTACATCTAGTGTGATTCTGGGGGTATTTGTATAGTTGTGATGGGAAATTAACATGCAAGTCTAGTCAGACTGAATATTGGGCATTCGGTCTGACACAGAGTGATATCCTCTAATTTATATAACTGGGTAATATTTTTAACAAAACTAGTGTCAAAAAAACAGAGGCTTTAATGCTTTTGAAAACCACCAGTGACTCTTTAAGCAGAAGTGTAGCAAACACCTTCCCATGTAAAGGACTACCTCAGCTGCCAAATGGTTGGCTTTTTCCCATGTGATGTCCTAAGCAACACAGACAAAGTTGGCTAGAGAAGCATTACTTTTTTTCTCTTGTATAAAGGACATAAAAGACCCAATAAAATTAACACTGGCTGCTGGAGAACTTATGAAAATGGTTCTTGCTAATCAGTGAGGAAAAAGAAGCCCAAAGATTTATATAGATCCAATAAAAAGAAAGCTACTTCAAAGTTTATTAAACTCAGTGATAACACTTTCTTACAGGAACTCTCTAAGTGTGTGTCTCTGGAAGCAGAGAGATTATTACAAGGGAAGTATCATATTCTTGCTCTGATCTTTTGTCTTAGCTTTTGGTATTGGCATCTGTCAGATGTAAAATCCATGGCAAAATATATAGCTGGCATTACCCAGCATAATCACTACGTCATGATTACTCCAAAGTGGTATCAGGTAATATAACTTTAGTAATTCATACAATAGTGTAAAAATATCACCACTAAGGAAGAAAATTACTAATGTATAAGTCAGATTTTCTTATTTACAGAATCAGGTTTTGAGTTGGGATTTTTTTTTTTTAGATTGAGTGGATGAACATTTTCACACACATTTGGTGAAGTACAACATAATGTGTAGGCCTAGCTGTGAAATTTGGTCACTGTACATGAAACAAAATATTATTCTTACACAACAGGACATTCCTCTGCTCACAGCCAGCCAGAAAAACAATAAAGAAATAGCATTTTTACAAAACCTAAGCCAAAACATAGGTTATTACCAGAAATGAAACATCAAAACAAAACGAACCCTCAAAACTCTCCTGCAAAGAAATGGAGAATAATAATGAGCATTTGGAAGAAATGGAATGAGAAAATGTTTACTTTTTATGCTTGCATTAGCTCTTTCCAAATGATGCAGGTAATCATGTATGAAATTGTATTTTTCACTGAATGCCATCCTGGAATTTGGTGTGAACCCTTGAGATGAAAGGCTAACTTTGTTCTGAGCTGTGTATCACCTTAAGCTTTTTGAATGCTTCATGTTATACAGAAAAATCCCTGTGGTTCTATACGTTGACGAGAAATGCATCCTGAAAAGGACCTCATGCATGCCCAAAATAACCTTCTAACAAAATTCCCTAGAAAACAGTGAGTGATTTAAGAAAATGAATCTTTTCCTTCAGCAGCGATTCAATGTTGTATTGTGTAACACAAACAGCATGTTCTGGTCGTAGGGAGCTTTTGTAAATCGGTAGCAAGATATCTTCAGATCTAAACAGAAATCTGCCTGCTGTGACAGATTGAGGATTATCTACTGAATTCCACTTCCATTTAATTCCTTTAGATTATTTTGTAAGAGAGAAAAATAGAAGGAGAAAGAATGAGAGAGCAATAAAGAACAGTATTAATAAGATAACGCTAGAAAGCTTTACTAAACTCATCAATGCATTAGTCAATATATTTATTATGTGCTAATGTAATTCTGGGACCTACTGATCTAGGAGTATGTTGACAAAACATGTCGCCAAAGCATAAGGAATTATACTCACAATGGTTAAAGAGATCAGTCATCTCTTGGCCCTTTCATATACATCCCATGAAAAAGTGCTACAGGATACATTCCACTTTTCCTTTCCAAAAATGGATGAAGACACAACTGGATCAGGCACTTAGTGCCATGGTCTAGTTGACTGGATAGGGCTGGGTGATAGGTTGGACTGGATGAGCTTGGAGGTCTCTTCCAACCTGGTTGATTCTAAGATCTATAGATTAACATTAAAACAGCTTCTATCAGATGTACAGCAGAGACAGATGCAGGCAAGGCAGAAGAGTTCATCAAAGAGCTTTCAATTATCTTTCTTTCTCCTATCCTGAACAATGTTGCTGGTTTCTACCTTTACATGCCTAGGAATCATTCTTTCGAATTTAAGCATTCAAACTACCTCTGTGTGCAGAAAAGTAATCATTTGGCACCAAAAAAAAATCAATAGTATGATTCTACATGTAGATCATTAGCTCCTGTTTGTTTGTGGTAATTGTCAATGTTTTCAAAACAGTTGTGAAGCCATTGCCCAAATAGATAGTATCAAAAGCAAAGAAGCACAGAAATGTCAGTGAATGAAGGATGTCCCCAGATAATCAATAAATAATTAAAATCACAGTCATCTTCACCTTCTATAGAGGAATCACATTGCTAGCTCTTAAGGATTACTTAAGAGTAAGGATTTGAGCTGTGAGTTGAGAAGAGTTGTACATTTACTGCTAATAGGAGGTAGAAATAAAATACATATGTTAGTGAATTATGAGGCCTGGAACCATACAGCATTTTCACACGAGACAAGCAGCCTGCTATTACCTCAATAGAAAAGAGATCCCCAAAATTGAGCTGTTATTATAACAAAAATAATAAAGATGAAAAATGCAGAGAAACCTTTTGCATGAAGTGAAGATAGCCTGTGTATATGATCTGGAAGTTAGAGACCAAGGAAACGCCACACTCCAGTAAGTGAGAAAGCTGGTAGTAGCAATCAGTAAAAATGAGAGTGAAACAGAGAAAGGAACTTGCTTATTATGATAACTAACTTTGGTTGGAGGAATGATCATGTTGTACGATGACTTAGAAAAGGCAAAGTGTGTGTGATCCATGTAACATCTACATTGCCAAGAACTGTTTTAGCAGCTGGATTTGAAGACTCAAAAGACATCTATCTTCTGTACATGTAACTAAAATGTGAGGGCTGTGAGCACAAATACGTTTGAGTACCACAATTTTATTTTGTAACATAGGAAAAGAATCACAATTTTCTTGGAAAGTTAGGACTGAAAGAGGGAAAAGTTATCAGCAGTAGAATACTTGGAGGATCTTAGAATACAATAACACCCATTGCTCTGTATTGGACCAAAACAATTAACCAGTATCAAAGACTGCATCCTATTGAATAAACACATCAGATATTTGTAAGCTCTCTGGGGCAAGGGCAATCAACACTACGTTAATAGTGGCTTTTAAAAATTTACTTCTCTGGTTTCTAAAGGAAATGCTAAAAAATCTCACTAATCTGCTTTAAAGACTTAAAGCATGCACTTGAAATGACTGAAAACCTTAATAAAGCTCTTATGCAGCACATGAGATTAAAGTCACCACAAAGTGCAGGGCCAAATCCTCAATGTCCAAGTCCAGCATAACTAATGAACGTCTCATCACCACATTCAAGAGGCAATGCCGAGCCACATGAAAATATTCTTCCCTGCTATTGGTTATTGTGACACAGATCCACAACTCTTTCTGCCTGACATTAAAGTACTGTAAATCTGAGGTATCTCTGTTTCAACTAGGTGAGGGCTGATTCTTTCCTCTCACCACTGCCTCTAAAGAAAGCACATTCCTCAAAATTAAATTAAGCAATTCCAAATTATCTGCTATTAATATGCATCTGCTTTTAACCACTTTTATACCCATTTAATACAGTTAACCACTAATTGTCCAATCATTTTTATTCTGAGAATGCTTCTTAATAAGGATTATTTCTGTAATGAGTTCCATAATTTACTATTCAGTCATCTAGGGATTATATGTGTGAAAACAAATCTTAAATAGATTTGATTTTTAAAGGCAATAGTAATAATTTTAGCATTACAGATTTCAAAAAGTGGATTTTATTTTAAGCTTTGAAATAAAATTAATCTTTGGCCAGAAACCAAGGATTCTATCTCTCATGGTAACTTTGGAAAACTTCTGAGTATGGGAAGGCTTTTGGAGAGTAGTAGAAAATTGGTTGCAGCTTTAATTAACCAATTTGTTAAGGAAGTGGGGAAAAAAAAAGAGGAAATATTGTATCTGTGAAATCAATTTTTCTGTTATAGAACCTGGAGCACTTTTAGTCTCTCTGTGGTAGATCAGCAGCAGAGGTGATAAAATTCAATGCAACATATATTCAGATTAAAAACTGAGAAACATTTATCTGCATTACCTGCACTTGCAATATTGTGAGCTCCTCAATAAAACAGAACAAGAAGCTCTAGAAGTTTAATAGAAGAATTATGTCCAATTATGCATAGTACATGTTTTAAACAGGAATTCTCATTTTACTTGCAAGAATTCCAAACAGCACGAGAAGAATTTATCTCTTTAACGGATGTCACATCTGCCATGACTCCTTGGGAAAGTGGCTGAAGCACCTAAACTGGGGTTCAATTCTGCAAGTTTGTAAGCATTCAAGCCTTCACCCAGGAAGACACCTTCATTTGGGTTTAAATGTTCACCAGCACAGTTTTCTGCACCAGGCTCAGGATACCAAGTATTTGGCAGCATGGAAAGTGAAATCCTGGAAAAGCTGACAGATCAGCTAAATATGCCAACTTTGTCAGCAAGTGCATCTTAGTTATGTCCTCTTTTCTAAATTATTTAATTGGTAATCTCTCCTGGAAAACAAACTGTAGAGCTTGGAATACCACCTGTTCTTTAGTTAACAAATTGTTTTGAGGTATGTTTGCCAAATTCCTGAGGGATTCAGGAGAATAAATTGCTCGTATAAGTTTTGCTTCAGTGGCTTCCAGTGGAATTTCTTCTCAGCAACACTCTACCAGTTACTCTGCATACATTTGCAGCTCATGAAAAAGCTGCTGGAAATGTAGCAAGGGAAACTGAAGATGAATTTATCTGCTATGATTATTAAAGCATCTTTATCTCTCCTTAGCTTCTGCTCACACTTAATTAATTTCAGGGGTTTACCCACTTTCCAAGTTTTCAGGACTCCAGCCTTACCGGAAGGTACCCTCTGGCATCTGATTGAGTCATGACAAGACTGTGGGGGGGTCAGGTTTTTTAAGTCCTTATTATGCATTTTAAATGAGATCCACAAAGGACCAACAAAATCTCTTAAGCATCACGATGCCTTCTCAGTACTCATAGAAAATGCAGCCTGAAACTATTTGTATTTAGCCAATTACCTTAGTCTTAGATGCCACGATGTTGTGTGTGACTAACCTAAATATCTTTGTGAATCTTCAGTACTCACAAACAGTGGAGCCTGCATAAATGACACCACACGTGGCTGGTGCTCACATCTCTTAAGCTGAGCCTCCACAGCTGAGAATGAACTAGTTCAAGACAGCCTAGTATTGTCAGATGGTCGCAGCTGCCTATCATGCTTGATCTTGTATCAATTCACCTTTAAAGGTTATTTGTGTTGAGCCATGGTGGATGCTCCACAGAGCACTGTGGACTAAATATGTCAATGTCTTGGTTTACATCTGAAACATTCCCCACAGCACATTTAGAGGATCCTTTGGTTTAGCCACAGTAAAGAGCAACAGTGAAAACAAGGAGAAAAATAACCTCTTCTTGAATAATCTTTATAACTGAAGGAAATATTTTCACCTCTGTATGTCTTTCTGCATTTTGTATAATTCTCTCTAGTGTCTTCTGTACTTGGTACTACTTCATTGCTGAACATATTTTGAGACCTAAGTTACATGAATCTACATCTCCTAGACCTTAATGTGGTTTCTCCCCTCCAGGAATTTCAGAAATAAATCAGTAACAGATGCACCTTAGGAACTTGGTTCCCAATGCATTTTTTCAACATACTGGTTTTGGAGTATGTTTATGGCTACAACCACTGCTGCTTCTGACCCTTACAGCCAGTTTCACATATTAATCAAACACACTTCTAGCTTCTGCTTGTACTTGGTTATTACTCAGATTCCTGCCTTCTTTTTGAATTACAAGACATCCATCTTTATCTACCCTTGAATACCATCTACTTATATAATGAGTTTCTAGTAGCTATTGCTTTAATAAATTCCTTTCCTTTTACAAACTTCTTTGATCCTAATCAGAAAAATTCCAATTTATAAAAAAAATATTGATGAGAGGTAGTGAAAAAAAGGCAAAGTCTGAGAGATATATGTTTCTATGTGTATTAAATAGAAATTGCTCCTGTTCTCCTGGTGTTTTGACTAGCCTTAATAGTCACATTTAAATATAAGGGATGGGAAGATAGGCTTTGCAGTTATTATTATGCCTAGCCCACTCAAATGTCAAACACTTCAGAGCTAGGTAGAATTTGCATGCTATGTGCCTGATATTTTACTTATTGGAGACTGATAAGAAGGCCAAAAAGAGAGAAATGTGTTCACTGACTGAACACATACGTAGCTTCTTCACATTAAAATAAAGCTACAGTCATCATGTTATTTATTAGTTAGCACCAACAAAAGAACTCATTATTTTTCAGAAAAAAATACAAAGTTCTTGCATAAAAAGTTGAATAGACTTAGTAGTGAGTTTGTGGTTTACATCTTCTTGTGCAGTAGCATTCTTCTCCGAAATTGTGTTCCAAAACATTTGTTATTGTGTGGTGAAATAAGCAGCAGCACCTTTGCATGAATATTTATCTTGGGAAGGATATTTGTGAAGTGTAGGATGTAGCTCTGCAATACAGCATTGCCGTTTCTAATGACAGGCTGTAATCTTTGCACTGAGCTTGCAAGGCTTCAGGACAGGGGCTTGTCGGCCCTGCTGGGTCTGAACTTTGCTTGACCTGCCTACAGCTTTGTTTTACTTGGTTGAGCCAATTCTGCTAATTGATCAGGCTAATTCATGTAAGTTTTTGTATGGCACAACCAGAGATTTACGGAGTCAGTTGTAACAAGTAGTGAGTACAAGGAATGAGTTATTGACATAGTTATGTAGTGTGGAGAAATAAAAGTTGAATACAAGCAGAGGCCTTGAGAAGAGGACATGGGACACAGCACAGAGGAGTACAAGCATAGGGTGCCATTGCTATTGAATAACCCTACCTGGGTGTCTATTACAGCAGAGGTGCTAACAATCTTTACCCAGAAGCTAGGATTTTCATATGACCCAGGCAACACCATCCTGATAGAACCAACTACCAAGGAAAGTCCACTAGAATTCCATAAGAAAATCAACATAGAAGATTACATAGAAATAAATAAAGTCTTTAAGGGAAATTCAGGCACACTTGTTGACAATTTCCCTACTCAGCTGACACAGAGACATTAGCTTGTCACTTCCATTCTTAATGTATCACACATTTACCCTGTTATCAGAACTAAATTCCACATCCGCCCCTGCACAGTCTGTTTTATGAGCATGAGTGCAAACAGCGTCTTGCATGATATAAGTTGGTTAATGTGGAAACACATGGGTTACTATTGGTTACTGTGCATTTAAAATTAAGCTAAATCAGATGCATTGTTTAATGAAAAAAAAAAAACAACACAAGACCAAACAAAACTACAAAACTCCCCAGTTTATTCTTTACCATTTCTTTATACTCATTTAGTGAATGAGTTCTCTTTGTGACACATTAAAGACACCTTTCCAGCAGATCTGTTCATTCAAGTCTTTCCTCAGGACACATTTTCTATCTAATAAACATTTTAGTAATGATACTACCATGATTTGTAAGAAGCAAGAATTAAGAATATACCCAGACTAAATTGATACTGTTTTTAAATTTATTTTTGACTGGTTCCCTAATCATTCAGGGTTTACCTGACCCACTTGAATTATCAAAGATATGGGTTGTAATGTTGCTGATAAGCGTGATGGAAGTGTGAATCCCAGCAATGTGATGTCATTTTCTAAGGCATGGTTAGTGATTATTCCTTTCTCCATAAGAAGGTGGTTTACATGCATGTCTAGTCTTTACTCAAAACCAATAAGGCACATTTCTATGCCTATTTATATTGTCAAAATGGCTTACACTTGCATGCAGAGATGATATAAATGGTTTGTCATAACAAGTAGATGAACATTGGTCCTTTAACTGGGTTAAGCATTCAATGTCCCCAATTCCTAGCCCAACACAGAACACCACATAGTGTTTTGCTGGGTACTGAAATACAGAAAACAAGAATGAAAACATTCCCTGACAACTTAATTCTAAAGAGGATTTTATAATGTTTAACTTGAACTTTAATGCTCAACTCTGTAGATGAAAAAAACCTCACAACACAACAACCAAAAAGCAAACAAACAAAATAAAAACCCAACCAAAAACCAAAAAGTAAAATATGGCCAGAAAAATTAAGAGATCCCTCATTAAAAAAGATCTAAATGGATCACGTTTCAGTAACGGCCATTAACCTTACTCCATCTCTTGAGGTTTCCCAGCTACAGTGGAAATCAGCAGGAGCTGAGTAACAGCAAGAGGCAAAAACCATGTCCCAGTTGCCTTAGGTTTCACATGCAGAGATGCAAAGGATAACTTTAAAATAAATTAAAAGAAGAAGAAGGATGGGGATGGGAGGAGAACAAACTGAAGAGAAGAAGTAAACAAAAGAAGTAAATCTTCTGAGGTTCACATAATTCCAATTAGATATAGAAGATAATTTCAAATAAGACAGAAGATCAACTCAAGCTAATCCTCTGATGCAGAAAAATATCTGAATCTCTTTCCCCCTTTTTCTCTCTTTTCTGTTTGTTTCCATCTAAAGCTTGCCACTAAAATGAATAGCTATAACTGTAACTAAAAAGAGAGATGTGAGTAGATTATATAGCCTTCAGTCAAAGAAAAAAAGGAAAAAGCCATATTCATATAAAATTCCATTTCTGAAAGAGTCATCTTCAGTTATGGAGACTTATCTGATTGCATCTCAGACTCCTCTGAAGTTCAGTCTATTCAAAATGAACGATGTGTGCTTGCTTCTACAAGCACATCACTCCTGTTCCTTTCTGGCTATACAAGTTTGTTTCATTCCCCTTCATTTTGCTATCCCTCCTGGGGTTAGTATGTACTTCATTTCCCTGCCTACAGATTTCATGCTGTGGTGTAATGCAGTTTTGGTCCCTTACATTGCTTTGTTCTGATAGATCTGAAGATAGAAATCCTTTATCAAATTATTTAACCAACGTTGATGCTTTAAGTGGAAGACTCCCTGTATGTGTGAGTAGTTTAAGTCTTTGCTGTAGCTGTGTAGGCTCTGTAGCCTGCTTACTATAAAACATTAAATTGGTCTGACTTTTTTGACAGTTAACTGAAGTTTTTAATTAGACTGAAACTAATTAGTTGTTGGCTATTTGATACTGCTACAGGTCTTTTTCTTTAAACACTGTGTTGCTACTCTGGTTCTGATTGCAAACAGCAATGCAATAGCAGGCAGAGTCCAGCAGGGGTAATTGACCTGTGTGAAGTTTCTTAATAGAACACCTGGAATGATTTAAAATTCGTTTTCTATATTTAGAAAAATTAAGGAACAGAGCCACAGCAGGTACAAATTTAGCATATCTTGTTTAAAGTCACTTTAGTTAGAGAGATTCTGCCCAGCGAAATATACGGCCTCACATCTGAATCATGAAAATCATGGTAGAGGTTGGCACCAGAGAAGAGCATCATTTCCCTCCAACTAATTGTAACATGTTTTGAAAATCCTATCTCTGTAGACTAGGAAATATTTACCTTATTTTGAAGGCATATCCTTTGTGAGTTACTGCTGACTGATAAAAGAAGATGTGCACAATCTGTTCCTCGGTTTAGAATAAAAAAGCATTGCTGCTGTCTGTGATTTTAAATAATGTATAGTGTATTTTACCAACATATGGTAGAGTCTTCAGGAAGTTACATTGCAGTGGGTCTAATAGTGAGATGTCATGGTAGAGCAAAGAAATACTGAATCTATTAAAAGGAAGGATGGATTCCCAAACTGTAACATGGACTTACACTATTCTCCTAACAATGCAAGCCCATGGAACAGCACCTTAACAAAACCTTTGACAAATGGGCTTTCTGTGCCTTCTGGACAGGGTTCAGAAAAGAAGGGGGGGAATTTTCTAATACCATCAGTGATTTCTCAGTAGAGATATCCCCTGAGGCTAATTGAACTAGTGTTCTATTATTTTAACATATTTCCAGGACAGAAGTCATACCTTTAGTGATATGGAGTCTGTAAAAGATGCTATGCCAATGAACTAGAGCATCTTTTCATTGGTTCTTTGTCCTTGGGATGGTGACCTCAGTTTTACCTGCAGTAGATACATCTGCTCACAGAAGTTACACTTGCTCTGTGAATGACTAAATATTGCCCAGGTGGTATTGAAAAAAATTGATGGATGTGCCTTTTCCAAACAGTGAAACTGGATTTTGCAGAGCAGTCTTGCACACAACTTGCAATTACATTAATGTCAGAAGTGAGAATATCTCAAACAGTGAGATTTTAGTCTTAGTGTCTGAAACATTAACTTTCAAGAACTTGTTTTGTAATCAGTGAATAGGTAAATATGGCTTTCTCTGCTTATATTTGTATTACTAGATTTGAAACCATACAGTAGTCATGAAAATAAGAACACATTTCAATATGCATTGGGGTATAATCTGGGCTTTGCTGCATTTGTTCTGGACATTAAAAGCACTTGCAAAATTTAGGCATATAATCAGAAGGACTGATCTACAGGCCTTAAGGAAATGAAAAGGGCTTTGTCATTGTAACTTTCATTACTATTAATGGCATTGCACAACTAAAGCCCTGCTTATCTGGATAGAGATGCACCTCTGACTGTTCTGACTGGTGTGCAGTTTCGCAGACAGACAATTAGACGATTAGATATCCATGCTAACTTAAAATCTGCTTGGAATTCAAATAAAAGCTGGAATTCAATGACCTTTCTCCCCAGTTTCATTAGCCTTGTTTTCCCTCTTGTCTCTCCCAGTAATCTCATTAAGCATTTACTGGGTTTGAAATTTGAAAGGCCAAATGGCTTGAAATGGCAGATGAGCAAACAAATAACTATTTCTTCCCCAGAAATAATTACCGAGAGGAAATTAAAGTTTTAGTGACTGAGGACTGCAGTTCAATGTGGTTGTTCTAGATTTGAGAGAAATCCAAGACAAACACACCTTTTCATCTTTTAATCTTGTGCTGTCCAGCACACCAGACTCTGCTGAATAGCTGTTTGACTTCTGAAGCTTTCTCATCACATTAATATTTAGGAACACCTGAATGTTAATGCCTCGTGAAAGAAGGTATTTGGCTTACTTTTTCTTTCCCATTCAGAAAACAACACTTCTTTTCAGAGAATGGATGTTTAATTGGTTATAAAACATAAAGTTAGGGGTTTTCATTCAGTTTGCACAGACTGAAAACATGTATTCTAGTGCTTTCTGTTTGCAAAGACTTTATTTAGAAAGATTTCCTTTTCTCCAGGAGGATTCAGTTATGTTTCTTCAAATTACAATTAGATCTTTGAACTCCAGTTAGCTGAATAAACAGATTTCCCTCACTAGTTTGATTATCCTGGCCTGTTTTTCAGTATCAGCACAATACTATGTAGCACATTGGCAATTAAAACTCTGCTTCTGATTGCCAGTAAAACACCACAGGTTAAGGCCTGTGTAGCCAGAGGGAGATCAGGTGACCAAGTCTTGATTTGGGAAGCTGATGCTCCCAGATCCATATTCCTGGTGCAGGGTGAGTTGGATGCTGCCTGGAGGATGCTGTCAGTGGTACTCAGTACATGTAACCGAATTATAGATTAATCCACCTTCACAGCAGCTTCCAAGCTCAGTTCAAGGCAATGCAAGACTGGCTCTCCCACGAATGCTATGCACTCCTAATTGGTACAGCCCTATGCATAATCTCAGGCTGCTTCAAATTTCACTGTACCTTCAGTACCTTCTGGGATGCAGAGTCTAATACAGAGAGGCAAAGATGCACTGCGGTTCTTAGCTGCTACACTCTCCATGGGGAAGAAAGAAGCTAAAGCCTCCTCCATAGTCAAGTCATGTTTGTGCAATTGGCTTACAGCTCCCAAATGCTCACCATGGGAAAGCCTTCAGGCCATCCATGCTAGGTAAATATATAAACAGGACGAAGCAGAATACCACTATAGGGAGGAATGGGCAAGACCTCAGCTGAGTGAACAGAATGGCTCTTTGACATTCTGGAATTAGTCATCACTTCACTATTGCACCCAAGAGCATGGTTTGCTTTCAATCTTGCGTGCCAGGCATGAGCTCCCACCCCCATGAGCATCTAAGTCTCTGTGCTCCTTTCCACTTCTGTATGGATTTCAGCTGAATCAGGAAAATTATTAAATCTTCTGCTTTTGACCCATTCATACACAAACCCCACCCACTGTCTTAAGATATCATAGGATCATTAAGATTTTTCATATCCATCAGAGTTCAAAATTTGTCACAGGATGCAGCCAGGAAAGAAAGAAAGTAGCACATTACACACAAAAAACCCCTAAGATTTGCCTAGCACCATTCAGCTGATTACTACTGACATTCAGAAATGAAAATAACAATGTCATTTTCTAACATAGTTTCTGTGCTCTCCTCTGGAACTGCGGGCACAAAGATCTTAAGAAAACAAAACATTCATTAAGGCTAGTCTACATGTTTCTGATTTCTAACCTGCCATTTTTACTGTGCTAAGCAGGCTCAATTTCACTACATCTGATGTTATACTGTCAGTAGCAGAAAAAAAACCACAGACTTTTTACCCTCTCTGAGTTCTGGTTAGGAGAAGTGAAAATGAAAACCACTGTAAAAACAAATAGGTGCTGAACTTTCCAAATGCATGATAAGCTCAAAGTTCATCAGAGCAGAGAAAATCTGTGTGACTAGATAAATCTAATTGTTGGTCTTGTCAGCAATGTGTTGCATGAAATTGTTCTCTCAAAGACAAGTAATGAAACTCTATGTACACAGTAAATAATATTTTGGTGGCGAGTTGCATAAGCTAAGTTACAATTAGATTTGTTTCATAACAGACCCCACCTGAGTCAGTGAGAGAAAAAATAGGCATGCCAAAGGTGATAAGCACTGACGTTCCTTTGAGTAGACAGAATATGATCTCAATGGTACTAAAAGGAAATGTTGCTAAAGTGAACTGTAATCTCAACTGTTATGTGAATCTTCTCTGTGAGTCTCCTTTTATAAAGCAGACAAATTGTCAGTGTTAGTACTACAAAACCCTGAATACTGTGTATATTGTCACCAAAGAGGTTGTCTACAAATTCATATTTTTCAAGGCTTTCCATTTCTGCACTTTTATTTCTTTAACAGTTCCATCCAAAAGGGAGATGATGATTACGAAGATTACACTTCAAATAAGACTTGGGTTTTGACTCCCAAAGTCCATGAGAGTGATGTCACTCTTATTTTAAATGGCTTGCTGGAAGGATATGACAACAAATTGAGACCTGACATAGGAGGTATGCTGCTTTTCTTTTTACATGCTCTTAACTGATGAAGAGAAAGAATTCTCATACCTCATTGTGCTAGACAGGGAGCAACATTCATTCAAAGTACTCATGGAAATAAAATGCAAAGTAGTAAACCATCAGTGGCCCAAGAAGTGGTCATGCTTTTCAAAACAGACATAAATTAAGATTGCTAAATCTATCCTGAGACATCTAATAAAACTGTTGTGATTTGGTGAATTAGACTGTTTATAATGATGCACCTGCAGAGGAAGCTTGGAATTTAATTTGGGGGGAATTAAAAAGCAAGTTTTTAACTTCTCTGTATATCTAAGTGAGGATGGTAGAGAATCACATATAATGTGTTGGAAAGGAAGGTCAAAATGAAGGTAACACAGCCTGGTCTTTGTATGATGTGAGGGACACATCCTCTTATAGCAGCAGGCCTGCACTGACTAACGTAACATAAGCCCTCACCCACGCGGCAGGGCAAGAAGTGGCTGGGGAATGGAGCACAGAAGAAGTTCACAAAAGAGAACTGCAGCGAAGTAAAGCAAACCTCCCTAGATTTCCACAAAGCCAGTAAAAGTGTATATACCCAAGCTTGGGCTCATAATGGAAGTTTTAATTGACTTTGATTAACCTTTTGCAGGAATCTTTCTTTTCACTGATCAATGAGGGAGCTAAAAGACATAAGTCTCCCTGAGCTGCTGCAAGTCAGTCTGAGAAGGCTCCACATGTGCACAGAACAGGCAGACAATACCTCTATAGAAGAGGATACAGCAATAATAAGATTATAGAAAAATGCAAAGAGAACTCGTGGATGAGGCAGGCAAAGGAAAGCAGAGAGCAGCAAAGTTAATGAAGGAAGCAGTTTATAACAAGTTTATAGAGGCTTATAAACTAAGGAATTTTTCACAATGAGGGATAACATGAGTATTTAACCTTCACTATATGTATATAGTGTAAATTAGAAGGGGAATTTGTCTTATTCTCCCAGTTCAACACCTTGGAAATGGAAAGGAATTAAAAATTCATAAAAGCATCTAGAGGGAAAAAAAAATCATATTTTAGTCAAGGTATAAGAGAATGCTAAAGCTACAACAAAATAATTTAGCCTAACAACTGTTTTTCATTCCTTTTTTTAGAACCTTGAGTGTTATTTTTGCTTTGGGCTCATGAAATTGTCACTTACCTACAGCCATCTCTTCAGGCAACAGCAGTCATGTTGCATTTTGCATTATAATGCAAAATGAGTGATGCAAGGCATCATAAGAAGAATAAGTTTGCTTTCGTTGATAGCGTTTTGTCAGATGTGTTGCTGTGATCTGACACAAAATATACTGTCAGTCAGATATGACTCACTCTAAGGTACTGACACTGGTTTCACTATTTGTTCTCACAGCATAAATTAATTTGTTCTGATAGAATAAATAAGAATTTGTCTCCAAGTGTCTCCAAATAATTTCAAACTACAGACATTGCTGCAAATTTATTTTTGTTGTATAGGCACATTAAATGTGAGGTAACCATAGCCCTATGAGACATACAATAATAATAATAATTTTGCCCTTCTTTTTTCACTTTTATGCAGTTGATTTTGACCTTCACTCATGTTACTGATTCTTGTTTCTCTTACAGTCAAACCGACAATAATTCACACTGACATGTACGTAAATAGCATTGGGCCTGTGAATGCTATCAATATGGTAAGTAGATGATTGCCAATCTTGTTATAAGGGTCCCATATTTTTTGACATTGCAAAGATTCCATTCATTTTGATGTTGTGCTATACCTATTTTTAAAATCTCATTACTATTATCATCATTATGTATGTGAGGACTACATGAGCTATGAATCTCTACAAGACAGGGAAACAGTTCTATGCTGAAAAAAAATCAATTATTAGATTACATTTTTATTTGCTCTACTTTCAAGTGCTTTGGGGCAAGTTAACTTCTGTAAAGCTGAGCTTCCAAGTTGCTACAAAATATGGAAAAAACATTCACCAGTGATATTACCTCTTTTGCTACCAAGAGATAAAAAGAAAAAAAACATTACATACACTTTCCTCTCCTCTTTCCAAAGCTTCTACAGAAAAAGAATGGTTATATCTTCCTCCAGGTGAGGGGAAGTGGTCTAGCCTTAGCACAATGTCTATTTCATTGTGATTTTCATGTGTATAAAGTAATCACAGATTTCTCTTCACTATTCTGTAATTCATATCGTAGCTTCTTGCTGCCTGGTGATGCCAAGGAAAGTGAGACTTCACTTCTGATAACTATCTGGGGGAGCACAGGCAATTAAGGCAGCCAAGTCATCTCATTTTTTTCCTGTCCTAAATTCCAGGGAATAAGTAATTGTTCTCTGACCTAATCAGGCATTGGTTGAAGTGTGGGTACATAGAATTGGAAAGATGTTTATGCCACTCAATTGTATGTTAGTTTTAACCTGTCACTGGGAACATAAGAGAATAGATTGGTTTAAAGTAATACTTTTAGGTAAAACATGACCTCAAAACTTGATAAGAAAAATAAAAGAAAAGCTTTTATCAGTTTTAACATCAACTTTTGTAGTTCACATTTTTACATATGAACTTAGGGAAAGCATATGAGGAGTGAAGCGCTGAGTGCTATGTTTTCATCAGTATTTCTGGTTAACACAACAGGAATATACAATTGATATATTTTTCGCCCAAACGTGGTATGACAGACGTCTGAAGTTCAACAGCACTATAAAAGTGCTCAGATTAAACAGCAACATGGTTGGGAAGATCTGGATACCAGACACATTTTTCCGAAATTCCAAGAAAGCTGATGCTCATTGGATAACAACTCCTAACAGGATGCTCAGGATCTGGAACGACGGCAGAGTGTTGTACACACTGAGGTATTTATACCTGAATTTCATTTCAGTTTCTCTAGGGAAGGACAATGAGAAAGGTCTTGTGAATCCATGTCATTTAACACTAACCTGGAGGAAAAATATATTGGGGTTTTATCCTATTTTCTTACGCATACAAGCCTGGGGCTTTTTTTTTCTTCCTATAAATGGTACTGTCTTGCTCCACAATAGTCACCTTCTTATACTAAAATGAATCTAAGCAGATTTATAGTAATTCATCTTCATTTTCAGCTATGTGTCATAGCTTGCCACTGCTTTGGACCATATTGCCTTTTTCTTTTGTACTAGTTTGAAGCAGGCTAGAATGCTTTGGCGAGAAGAACTAGATCACAGGCTGTAAAAAGAAAACAATGGTGATGTCTACTTCACTCACAGGCTTGCTGAGATATATAGCAACAAGAAATAAAAACATTAGATAATCACTCTCACTTGGGCTGCTGGCTGAGCTGCATCTCTCTAACCTCACCCTCCATTTTGGACTAATCCACTTTGCTTCCTAACCCTCTGGCCAAACCTCTATTCTTCCTTGAGACTGGGGTAAGGTTGAGATGGGTATGGGGAAGGTGAAGGGGTGGTTGAGAGCCCCTCCTGGGGACTCAGGTTTCTGGGAGGGGAGTTGTGTTTCTGTATTCCCTTTTTACCTTGTATATTTCTGTATATAACTGTATATACTGTAAATCTCTGCTTGTATATTGTGCTAAGATGTAAATATAAGCTTCATTCATATTTCCAGAGCCGGATGAGTCTAGTCTGGGTGATTTACAAAGTGTGTGTGGGAACATCCAAACCATCACATCTTTTTTATTGCTTTAAACTGATTAACTTGAAATACCTGTAAATTAAGTAAATGGTATAAAAGGAGGTACTATATTCATCAAACACCTCTTATTCTGAATTGATTGCAATTTATCTATGTGAAGCTTCACCCTGCAAAAGGATTTAATTCATCAAATATCTTATAAAAACAAAGACTACCATTTCAGCATTGGTGATTAAAGGTTTAATCCAAATGTACATTAATTTTCATGAATCTGAACCTGATATGCTCGTTTCCAAATTTATCAATCCAGGTAGAGGTTTTATTTTGAGACAGACTGCCTTTAAAAACTGTTTGATCATAGAATCTTAAATGTTGAAAAAGAGCTCTGTGATCACTGTCAACCCAACACCACCATGTCCTAAAGTGGCATATCTACACTTGTTTTTTTAAACACTTCAAGGGGCAGTGACTCCACTGCCTCCCTGGGAAGCCTTTTCCAATGCCTGACCACTCTTGCAGGAAAGAAATTTTTCCTAATATCGAATCTAAACCTCTCCTGGCACAACTTGAGATCATCTCCTCTCATCCTATATCTAGTCACGTGGGAGGAGAGACCAACACACACCTTACCACAACTTCCTTTCAAATAGTTGTAGACAGCAACAAGGTCTTCCCTTAACCTACTCTTCTCCAGACTAAACAACCCCAATTCCCTCAGCCAGTCCTTAAATTATATGTACGTCTACCTATACATGCAACACATGTACAATATGTAACAAATCAAACATCATACTCCCAATGCCCATAAGAGATAATTCCTAAATGTGACAATCCTAAGAGTATTTTTAAAAGCTTTTTATTTCATTTAATATTTGGTTCTTTGCAAAATGTTACTAAAGACAGCATTTGTTCAAGAGAATTTATCATTTAAAATGAGAGTAGAGAATCACAGATGTTAGGACATAAGACCATATGAGTTTTAGATCGTGTCTCTTTTAAACTGTTGCTTTCAACTTTTGTTTCACTGAGTGTCAAAAATCAAAATGTTTTCAAGAAAGGTATGCTCATTACAGTTTTAATGTATAGATCTAAAGCTTTGGTTAAGGAACCCTTTTAATGATGCAACTATCTGAATTACAAAAGAGAGCTTTATTTCATAGTTATTTCACATGCATTACATGTTGAATTGCCAGAAGAGATAAGAGAATGTTCAGAATTGAAATCCAGTGCACATCAAAGCCAGGCTGATAAAGAATCCTAGGTGCACATTGGAAACGTTAGATTTGAATTTAGCTACACTAGTGTCTGTGTGGATTTTGTTACCTTTCTCTTCAAACCTCTCTGTATCTGTAAGAGATATAGCTGACAGAACTTAGAAATAACTGTTACTAATGTATAGTTAGTTTTTCTGGCAAGCACAAGTAAGGATTTAACACGGGTTAATCTGGAAGAGAAATGTGATAGTCTCATCACAGATTTGGGCTTCTGTCCTTAAGAGAAGAGAGCTCTGGAAAAGCTGGCTGATTTTCTCACTCGCCTCCCCCCAGGCTCAAGAACAGTCCATCTTAATCAGCAGGAAATCAAGCAGTTAGCAAGCAGTCTGCATGAATCAGCACAAAGCTCCTGACAAAACTCAAATGTGAAAAGAAAATGTATGAGAGGCTGAAGCAGGGAAAGGTGACTCACTCGGGGACAAAGTTCGAAAAGCCAAAGTTAATCTGGAGTCCAATCTGACTAGGGACATGAAAGCACATACATCTTCAGCAAAACAAAGTCTATGGAAAGCTCTTCTCTGTCCCAAACAGAATTTCCCTCAGTCTCAAAACAAACAGGTCTGTTCCTAAATCCCTAATGTACAGAAATTTGCTTTGGACATTGTTAATCTGGTGGCTAGTGGTCACAAAATCCCTCTGCATCCTACCGTATGAGAGCCAGGGAGTCATTTACATGCAGCAACTACATGCAGGAGCCAGGAAACAAAGCCAGGCCTGAACCTACACTTTTCCTAGAAATTAATGGGAAAAACAAACATTGCTCTGCTATTTTATGATTTATTTCCCTCTGTCACCTTCACCTCCTCCCTCATATCCACAATCCAATACCATGCAGCTCATGGCTGGGCTGGGACTAAGTATGGACTATCAACAATTAAAGGACTGAATGAAAAATGGTGGAGTTTGAGGAGAAGCACCAGGACAGATGTCTCATCTAATTTCAGATTTCAAAAAGAGCATGTCTCTACCTGAGTTACCATGGAGAGTTTCCTGATGCTGGAGAGAAACTCCTTTCAGTACATTCTTCTGATTTAATATAAATGTCTTATTTTGTAAAAAAAAAAAAAAAAAAAAAAAAAAATTATCCTCAGAGCAGCTCTGCAGTACCTATAAAGGTAGCCTCGATGGCTGCCTTGGACTCCTATCCATCATTTCTGAAATAGAATTTATGTCACATAAAATACATTTCCCAAGTGCATTATGGCATGTTGTGACACAGAGATTTGTCACTGCTCATGAGATGACCTGTATATCTGCTATGGGCTTGCCAGTCATGAGTAATGCTGTCATTTCAGATGCACAGGAACAGAACTTTAATATCCTATTCTATTACACAGCTCAGAAAGTTGCTGATCAGGACCTATGCAACTATAAAAATAAACACTCCTTATTTCTATGTTTGGAATATCAAAATTGATCTATGTACATCTAGAGTTCACTTTTGCGTCCTCTATGTATAATTGTACTTGCATATTTCAGAGTCAGGTTCCACTAGTACTAAGAATTTCATTTTGCTTGCCATGATGTCATTTTCAGCACAAAGTTCTCAAGTATGTTCTGTATATCCTTCTCTCTCCTCAGACTGACAATTGATGCTGAGTGTCAGCTACAGCTACACAACTTCCCAATGGATGTCCATTCCTGCCCCTTGGAATTTTCAAGCTGTAAGTAACATGCTTAGATATATGTTTTTTCCTACCCCACACTAAACCACTTATTATAAATTCATATTCACATACTTAGAGCCAGTGAGATTTATGTTCTCAAGGGCTTTCAGTTTTAATTTAACTTTATTTTCAAGTGCATAAATCATATAATTTCACAAATTTAATTGAAGAATGCTATATAAAACATGATACAATTTCTGGGACCTATGTAATTTATGCTTACATTTTATCACAAGAGTAGACGTTTTCACTTTCAGCAACAAAGTCTCTTGGACTGATATTTGTTCTTTGTATGTGTTTTACTATTGGAACCAACTGTTTCACATTTTACAGTCAGGTCAAGGTATAATTTCCTGGTCTGGCTTCATACTGTTGGCCATAATTAAAGGAGGGAGAAAAACATATCCTATTGGGTCCACAAAAGTGGAAAACTACTTTTTGAAAAATATATCTGAATTACTATTTTAATTCATAACAAATAAAGCAAAATGTGACATTAAGTAAAAGGCACTATCAAGTAACTTGAGAAAACCATATCTGTCATTTCCTTGCAATGTGCTTCTCCAGCTTTTTCCAGAAATAGAAAACAGTATTTTCAGCCCCCAAAATATACTAAAATCCTAGCAATGACTATGAAACCAAGCATTCTGTATTTTTCATTGCAATAAGATGGCTACCCAAGAGAAGAGATCATTTACCAATGGAAACGCAGCTCAGTGGAAGTGGGAGACACCAGGTCCTGGAGACTTTACCAGTTCGCCTTTACAGGATTAAGAAATACAACTGAGGTGGTGAAGACAACTTCAGGTAAGATGATGGATCTGTTTACCTTCAAACTAATTTAAGATTTCATTAACAGAAAAAAAAAGTAAATCTCTGTTTAGAATTTAGCTTTGGCACTTACCTGAACAATTACAGACTTTTCAATATCTATGGAATCATCCTGACTTTACTATTTCTGAAGAACTCACAGGAAAGAGAAAGAATTGCTGCCTACTGTCCTTTCTTGTCCTCCAAGAAATACTTAGAACTGCCAGTAAAAAGCCACTACTACAGGGGGTGGGTTGGTGAGGGAACTTCCTATGCTGCTTCACTTCAGAACCCAGCACAGCTGAACCACTAATGACAATTTGATATTGATTTGGATATTTCACAATCCCCTTCCATTTTCCAGAAGCAAAAAGTAGGCATGCACAGGAATGAAATACAAAGTCTCAACCTCTTTACTACATCAGCTCCAAGTTTATTTTGTTCCTGAAAACAGGGCATATTCAACTCTCATTAAGAGAACAGCCTTACAAATCAGAGTCTCAGATGATTTTCCTGCGTATTTCTGTCTCCTTGGAAACAAGTAATGGAACTTAAAATTATAAATGAAGAAGTACTCAGCATTTAATAAAAATAGCAATTTTAACCCTACTAACTAAGCAGGAAAATACATTCTTCTAGGCATATATATTGTTTTATTTCCTAGTGGAAAGAAAAGCAGTGAATATATGAAAGGATGTAAAGAGGAATTGCATGCTAATATTCTTGTATATGCGTGATATCTCTTGTCTCTTACATTCTAAAAGAGCAGTCAAAGGAAAGCAGTTTTTCTTTTCACATTGCTTGTGATGGTGATGTTATTTACTTTATTGTTCCAGCAAGCACACTGATTTAAATTCAGGCATCTGTGTTAGTTCTGACCAGAAATATCCCCACCTATTTTATTTCTGAAAGGTCAGTATTGTTGTTATATACAAAAGGTGAGTGAGATAGGCTAGAATTGAGAGGAGTCTGCTGTGAATTACACTGGAGAACAAAGAAAGACACTGACAATTAATTTGAGTCCCAGCTCCTGAATCACTAGAAATTAAGTACCATTTTAGCAGGGCAAAAGTGGAATGAAGACTCCAATCTGCTGCCACATTTACCTTATGGCATCTACTGCCATATTAGCTGAAGAAGCTATTCAGGCAGCTATTCAAGAAAGTATTTGACCTTCTTCAATTTCTCAGGAAAATAAAGTTACAAGAGGGGACAAGAAGGTGGCATACATGTGAGTCATACATCTTAACAACTGCCATTATACACAACATGGTGGAATTTCTCTCAAAGTAAAAATTTCACCTCAGACAGCTCCTGCAGCAAGCCAAGCACAAAAGGCAGCGGTGTACCAAAGTGCAGTCAAAGGTGTTTCACCCTGCCCAGATTTATTTTTCCTTAATTGGAGTTTCTTTCATTGGCTCTTTTTCTTTCCCTGTCTTCTTAAGCCATTCTCTAACAAACTTTTCTTGTACAGAGATAGAAAGTAATAAAATTGTCACATGCTACAAGCTTCAGGTCCACTGTTTCAGTGTGTCTTGTGCTGGTGAATCAAAAGCACTCTGCTTCTTTTCTGCTAATGTGAAGAAAGCTCATGCTGGGAAACAAATAGTGAAAAACAGAAAGTAGAAAGATACTTTCCCATTCAAAGAAACCTCTCTTCTTTCAAAAGGATGTTAATGCATTTGAAGCAGGAGTAAACTCTATTTCACACCCAAGTCTTTTTTTCCAGCTTCCTGCCTCTCACTGAGGGCAATGCTTGCTAGATGACTGGGACAGAGAATAGAATCAGAAGTGATAGCTGAGACTTGGTCATTACAAACTCTGTTACCTCTCTTTCTGTCATGCCATAGATGAACATTTGAGATCTGGGCTGAGTTATTGGCAGAGAAGGAGAAGCATTGTTTGAGCGTAAGCTTCATAAGATCTGACTGGCTTACCAAAGTGACTACTTTTATCTGCTGCTCTTCCTCTGCATGCTCTGCAAAAGGATAAGATTAACTGAAAGGGCCAGATGTCAGATTTCTGCTCATGATAAGATAGCAAACCCCAATAAAAGCAGGAAGAAACAACTGGAATATTGCAAACCATTCTATCTGCTTCTCATATCTGAAGTGAGTCACCCTGAATTGTCAGCTTATTTCTCTCCAAACTGAACATTTACATGTAACTCTGGTCAACAGACCAAGCAGTAAGAAATCAGCTATCTAATGGAACCCAGTGTCCATTACCAGCAGGGACTGGTAAGGAAAGTTAACTCTCAAGCTTCTGCCCTATGAACATATCATTAAAATGACTAAATAGTCTGTAACATGTCTATATATTTTTTGCTTTGCTCTGCAACCTATGATGCATAAGAGTGAGTGGTTTAGTTCAGTACAGTGCATGTTAAGACATGGTATTAGACATATAGACTACTGCAGTTGACTGAAACACAAGACAGTTTTGAGATTTATTGTATTATTGAAGGATGCCCATAATCACTGTTCACACAGTGCATATCTCTGCCATTTATTAAAGAAGCTAAACTATATTCAGTTATTTAAGGATGTGTGGTGTATTAGACATATGGTTTATAGATGGGACAAATATAAAACTACCTCACAAATGTCACCAAAATTTGGCAGCATAAGAAGAAAAGGATTTGTTCCATAGAATAAGCCAAGATAAGAAGTAAAGCAAAAATGACTATTCTAGCACAGGATGTAGTTTTCCATGCTCCACATTCTCATTTAGCATTGCGCAAGACATTTAGTTCAACTGATTGTCGGTTCACTCTTTCTTTTTTTGCATTAAAAACTATTCTGTATCTAAATTGTCACCTTTTATATTCATTCTGGATTAAAAATAAGAAGCAAATTAGTTGAGGATATAATCCAGCAAGTCCTCCACTTATGAATCACATCAGCAAAGGATTCTGTTCTTCATTTTTTGAATGTCAGAATGAAAATAATTAAGAGCTTAGAAATAATCATTAAATAACAAAAGGTGTCTGTTTCTTAGGAGGGACTTGAAAGATGAAAGATGTTTTTCTAGAGAACTCTTTCAAGTCAGATTTGACTAGCAAGAAAGATGACCTTTAGTTTTTCTGATTCTTGCTGCAACACAAGAAGTGCTGTGATACAGAAGTGTAAGATCTGGAAAACACAACACACAAGTGGGTGACACTGATCAGAGTTGCACTTTGGGAAAAGAAAAAAAAATAGGAAAAATCCAAAATTTGCAATGAGTTATTTCAAATGAAGAGTAAAACAATGTAGGATGCAAATAAACAAATGCACAGATACAAAAAAAAAAAAAAAAAAAAAGAGATTAGTAGTGCTATGAAAAAATTCTGAGTTGTAGTAGTCCACAAACACCCAAGTACAGAGAATGCTATTAGCGTTGCAAACCCCACCTTTCCTGGGATGCATTGCCCAGAACGTTGTGGGTAGGCTTATTGGGAGCAATAATCACTATGCCAGTCTGTGAAAAAATGATGTCAGGTAGTTGCTGAGTTTTGCTTGCTTTATAAAGGTTCACTTTTAAGTGCAAATGTTTAAGTAAGACAAGGGAGAGCAGCAGACTGTAGTAAGTCAGAGGTTCAGAAAGCATAATCTATGGACATATCTGCAACTATGGAACTAGTCTGGAAGGAAATGTAATTGCTGTCAAAGAAGTAAAGCAAATGTACTGGTTTTAAACTAACACTAATCAGCAAGGACACACACTATTTAGTGCCATTGTAGAAACCCTAAAATCAGAGGACTTATGGAAGCCTATCTCAAACCAGGAGGAAAGGATTGCTTATATCTAGAAATTCTTTCCCTCGATAAGTTTTGATGAATTTCACAAAATTACTAGACAAACTGCATTTCTACTCACTATTCCAGTGGTTTTGAAAGTACAAAATACTGTACTATGCAAATCACTTTGTGAATGTGCAATTATTCAGGACAGATGGAGCTTCTGGTATTCCCAGTTCATTTCTGTGACTGGGTAGTTCTTTTTTTAGATCAGACATTGTGTGTTGCTTATTCACAGAGCCTGTCCTGAATTTTTATTTAGATGCAAAGGCATTATAAGACTAATCAATAGACAGCAAATCAATAAACTGCAGAGGATCCACAAGACTGGGGAGCCAATCTCTGTAAATTCTTTTTCATTTTCTTCCTGTTCTGTGTTTTACAGGACTAATCGGTGCTGTGCAGTAGAGACACTGTATTGCTCAACAGTGTCAAATTGGTAATTAAATATTTATCTCCCCATGCATCTATTAAGCCACATAAATAAATCTGGGTCTGGTTTCTGAGAAAGATGTGGTCAGGGCTATTACTTTGTGGATGAGGCTGTTGTTTGCAGATTTTACATTTTATTCTAGTGGTGTATCATAATGAATTGAACTGTTGGCAAGGATGTGGGCCCCAGAGGTTTTGTAATGCTCAGAAAAAAACAACAAGTCTTCTCTCCACGTTTTATTAAGTAAAAATATGATGTGACAGATGCACATCATAGCTGAAGATCAGTGTTGGGAAATGGGCCTGGCATTATAAAATGGGCACAGGTGGAATGCCACTGTGCATAGAAAGCCCTGACAGCCCCATGCATAGCTCTAGGTTCTAGTGTAAGCTGATTGCTGCACATGGCATTGTCAGGGAGATTTCTAACATATCAAATAGCAGGCATCTTTAAAATATCTAAATGGCTGTATCAGGATTTTGCTTCTAATGTTAAGTACTCTTGTCTGTGTTTCAGGAACATGCCTTCAAAGAGTAATGATTTAGGGTAATTCCTCTTTTCCGTACCTGTAGCACACTTCACATTTTCTTATCCAGGTTGGATAATTGTGTGGCAAATGAGTATTTAGAGATGAATTCACATGAGTGCATAAATGAACTAACTCAGTAAGCCAGCTTTTTAGTTCCTTAGTGCCACACAAACATCTAAGATCTATGGGCATGCACTTTTTCAGAACTGAAAAATCAGAACACCTTAGAACCATTTATCCTTGTAGAATTTCTGTGGGGCAGGTAAGAAGATAGAGACAAACTGAATCTTTCTTAAGAAACTGGACAATGAGTTGCAGGCAAGAGGGACAGAGGCTTCTCTTGAAATGGCTGAGAAGGATTCAAGTCAACTGACTTTGGGTCTCTTCTGTACTAGCTGCTTCAGCCCCTGGCAGGATCACAAAAGACCTGAGAAAATCAGTTGCCTTCCCACTTTTTTAATTCATTCAAATGGCTTTCTGTTCATCCTCTGGTTTATACTTGCTTTTGATGTCATTATAGACTCATTCCTGTGGCAGCGGAGCAATAGGTAAATGCTTCCTACCTTAACAGTATAGGCTGAGGGGCAGGGAACTTAACATGAACAACATATCCAACAAGAAAGCCTGTGTGCCCAAGGAATACATAGAATTAATAGCTAGTTTTGGCCTGCTTTTCTGCTCAGCTTCATGACCACAACAAAAATGATCTTTCTACCTTGGGTGGCAAATGAAGTTGGACTCATATGAAAAACATTTCCATAATGTTGTTGTAATACTCCTTGGACAAGAGCTTGATTGTAAAGCAGTGAGAGCTACCAAGCCATGCCAGTGGCTTAAAGGGCCATCGGCCCTTTGGTGTTAATGAAAAGAGCATCCAGAGACCAAAGACTCCTTAACTTTATTACCTCTTTCACAGTGATGGGTTAGAGTTTTGGGGTTTCATGGACAACGTCCCCCCAGCCACTTTTCCTCTGGAATACGTGCATTTAAAACTCTTACAGGTTGAAAGGATCTGACTTTTCTGTTTAGATTTGCATCGGTATAGCTTCAGGTTTAAGCACTCAAGTTCACCTAATCATATAAAGAGTTGAAAGTCTCTTGGATGATTATTTTTTGTATTTTGAGAGGGGCTAAAGGCTTTCTTAACATTCAGGGGCAGTAATTTAGTATTTTTTTACTTTCATTTTTTCCTACACTCAATGTCAAGTGAGTCATTCCAGCAAAGTGAAACAAGGGATGTTGGGCCTGAAGAAGGGTTGTTGGGGCCTGAAACATTTTCAACCCACACAAGTATGACTTCCCAGTTAAAGAAAGACCGTTAAGGGTCAATCTATTTTTCTGAGTTTGCCTTTCTGTAGGTTTGCCACATATGAAATTGTGATTGCTAGAGTTTAAACTGAGCTTTAGAAAGGTCAGGTAAGGATGAATGTGATTACCAAACAAGTAACCAAAGAATAAGGGATAATGTGGAATCTTACAAGTATTTAGACTGAACCTAATGGCAATTGCAAAAAGCACAGATGTTAAAGACAAGATTGATTTTGTAATTAATATAGTTTTGCAGATATAGAAGAACAGTAGCTTTTAGAAATGGTTTGGTTATTGAGTATCAGGAAAATAATGAGATCTTTTGGGAAGTTTAACTCATCTAAAAATAAAGAAAATGCAACTGGAGCTAGGTTTAATTATAATGAATCGTGCTGAGAAATATTTGGTTCAAAAGGATTAGATACAATGGATTAGCAGCTAAAGAGCAGTGTACAATCACTCTTCTTTTAGCATTAAAATTACTCAGCATATTGAAAGTCTAATTTATTGCTTTAATTAAAGAAGTATTTTATTGTGCTGTTTAAATAACTAAACTTTGATAAATCCAGTGATAAACTAGAGAGTTCCGGAGCATTTCAACCTTTCAGTTGTAGAGTCACAAGGTAATCTGTTTAACCCATTGGCTGATCAACACAATGTTTCACTTCTAGACCATTTCTGTGTTCAAGATATGTTTGAATGATTTTAAAATAATTTATTTCATCTACCTCCCCCCCCCCCCCCCCTTAGCTGTCACCTTATTCAGTATCTTCCTGCTTTCAGTGGAGGGAAACAAATTTGTTATGAAAGTTTGAAAGCAATGACATATTAATGTTCATGATGTGTATAGTGTATATATATAGTCCAGAGAAGGGCAACAAGGCTGGTGAAGGGCCTAGAACATAAACCCTATGAGGAGAGGCTGGGGAAGCTGAGGTTGTTTAGCCTGGAGAAGAGGAGGCTCAGGACAGAGCTCATCACTGTCTACAACTACCTGAAGGGAGGCTGTAGCCAGATGGGAGTTGGTCTCTTCTCCCAGACAACCAGCAATAGAACAAGGGGACACAGTCTTAAGTTGTGCTGGGGGAAGTATAGGCTGGATGTCAGGGGGAAGTTCTTCCCAGAGAGAGTGATTGGCATTGGAATGGGCTGCCCAGGGAGGTGGTGGAGTCACCGTCCCTGGAGGTGTTCAAGAAAAGACTGGACGAGGCACTTAGTGCCATGGTCTAGTTGACTGGCTAGGGCTGGGTGCTAGGTTGGACTGGATGATCTTGGAGTTCTCTTCCAACCTGGTTGATTCTATGATTCTCTGATTCTATAGAGAGCTCCTTTGAAACAGGTTTGGATTTGCCTTGGGCACATATATGTCCTAAATAATAAACATATGCTACTAAGGCTATTCTTACACAGTTAAACCCCTGCAGTTTGCAAGTGCACTTTGTAGTTACTCAACCTCATGTCATTGCACAGCATTTTTAGTAACCTACTTAACTAAGATGCTGTTTTGTTGGGGGAGGTTGTCAATGTGTTTGAATAGATATAATTGAAAGGCTGGGTGCGAGTAAGGCAGATAAGTCTGTATAACAAGAGTGTCTGAGTCAGGCGGCATTGATGTGAGCTAATAATACTCAAATCCAACAAATACCCCATTAAAAAAGCAAATGAAACTAATTTTAGCATGGCCAAAGTTTAAGGAGACCTTCCCAGGGAGCTTTGATTTTCAATTTCTTGTATCAAATAAACCAGGAGAAACAAAAAGCAAACAGCCAAGGGTGCTAAATAAAAACGTGTGCAGTATGTACAAGCCTCCAAAACTCCCTGCAGTACCTTGTGGTTATAAAACGTTCCACTTATATTTTTAGGTACATGTTGTCTACAATTGCATAAAACCATCCTATAATGTTGACAACACGTTGCAGAGGAACATAGTAGCAAAACACTAATCTTAATAGTAATGTGCAAATATTTGATGTTTCACAGACATAACTCCTTTGTCTTGTTGTTAAAACAAATTCTTAATTGTAAACAGGGTGGATTTAAAGATTGCCTCTTTGAACAAGGCATAACTGTCCTCATTTTGATGTACATTACAGAAGCTATAAATATGCCACTTATCTCAAAAAGTGATACAGTCTATTAAGTGAATTCTGTGCTGCTCTCAAGAAGACTGCATAATTAAGGCTAAAGAGCTGCAGGATAAAATTTATGTAATAATGCTTTCTTGTATCATGCCCTACATAAGAGAATTTAAAAATATTTTTCCAAGATTTAATGCTTAAAGTACCACAACACCCTTTGTGTGTCTTATGCTAAGAACCAGACATTATCATGAGCCTGTCTGCAAATCAGAACTTGTTCTTTCCTGTGTATGGTTATAAGCACTGAGAAAATTGTGCAAAAATTGCCTATCACAAATAATGCATTCTCATTTTTTACCTTTTACTCTTGAAAATAGGAGTTTGAATATTTCCAGTTACTCTTATACTTTACCAGATTTTCCTTTCTTATATCACTGTAGCAAACTACTGGTCTGGAACAGAACTATTAGATTGGTCCAGCTGCAAAATCATGAAGTGAAACAGCAAAGTCCTGGAACAGCACACTTTGACTTTGGCTGTACAAGTGCAACAGCAATAACCAGGGCAATTTGTGACAGCATGCTGTCACTTCAGCTATGTTTATTCTAGTGCTGAGGATCTTGAGCTATGAAGTAAGAGTAACTCTCATCATTTTTAGTCATCATGGAAAAATTGAGAATGTTACTGAATATAAAGAAAATAAATGACTTTTCTGTTTTCTGTTAGTATTTTTAAATGACAATAAATAATATAAATTATGTTTTTAATTGTCCAAAAGTGTACAACTACATTGAACAAAAGAAAAAAAGAAGCAGACTTTCAAGTATAAGTAATGGAAATCTCTAATTTCCTCCAGGACTGAGAGACATTGCAAGTCTGTTGACAAGAAAAGCAAATAATTTCCCTGAAAGAATTTATTACTAGTGAATAGTACAAATATGAGCATGCTGTTATGGCTCTATGAGTCAGAGAAGAAAAGTGAAAGAGGAAAAGACAGTGGAAACCTGACGTTTCCTGAACTCATGAACTGGTGACATTTTTGTGTCCCATCAGTGCTCCAGAGAGGAAAGGTACCACAGCACATACCACAGAAGCTTTAGCAACCTGTGCTGCCCCTGATGGTCATAGTAGCATTACTTCAGGACTTTGTAATGACTAAGACTGCCAACGTTGAACTTCCTACCAGCACACTATCCTAGGATAACCCACATGGCTTGTCATGAGATGTGGTAGTGACTATCCTGTGCAAGAGGATGAATCATTTTATACTCTCAGTAGTTACAACAGCTCATGTTACATTTTGAAACAGGTCAATATGAAAACAACCACAAGCAGATATTCCCATGCTAAACTTGCCAGCTTTTGTGCCCACCTCTTCTTCATTACTTAGCTTTGCAACTAATCATATCTAAATGTAATGCTGTGCTGATGAGACGCATGAGTTGGGAGGAAAATAAGTCTCTACTTTTTATCTCACTCTGGCCCATCTTGTTCCTAGTACCACATCCCTAAAAGTTTAAAATAGATTTTTATTTCCAGGTGTGATAAGGGAGTTTCTCTAGGGAGGATCAAGCCAGAAAAAAAGAGTATTTCTACGAGCAGAAGGGCTGATTTCTTACAGATTTTCATCTCATGGCAGAATTCCCTGCTGTCTAATGAACATGTAAATGTCAGTTTAAGCTTTTCCAGCAAAAGAAGCAATCCCCACAGGTGTTGTCTAACTCATTTCTCTGGAGTCCTATGAGAACTAAATTCATGCCAAAATTTTCTTGGGCAGAAGAGTGTACGGAGTGGAAAGCAGGGCCACATATGACAGTCCTTCAGATTCCTCTGTTTTATTGACACTATGCAACTTCTGTCTTAACAGTGCTGTCAGTATTGAGTCTTTTCAGGATTATTTTAAAAATGCTTTTCTGAAAAGGGCAATGAGTAATACTGGTTTTGCTATGGTAAAGCCATTATTCTACAACTAGCTCACTTGAGGAATGCAACTTTGGGGATACAAACTTTTTAATCTTCTAGATGCAATTTCTATGGTAATGGAATTTTGTAATCAGGGCTTCCAGCTCATGATAGGTCAAGTACACAACAAACAAATTGTTTCATGTTGAATGCTGCTTGGACAATGTGTGTTCATATTTTCAAACATTCACTTTGCTTAACAAGGTATTAAGGGTCAAGAAACAGGGAGGAAACACCAATAAAACATGTCTTTTCCAAAAACTACCATCAGTCATCTTTTGAACTGGTTCTACTTCTAGAAATAATAAAATGTTTAAAATTCATCATGCTAGAAATTGTCGGGATGCAGTTTGAGAACACTGCTGTCATTTCCACCATAAAACCTGAAAGTCTTGACAAAAAAACAAATCTCCAACTCCTCTTTTCACTCTGCTGAAGTATTTCAAGGCTCTCCTGGCTCTGGCTACTTTTTCTCTCCCACCTGCCGTATGTGCATAGGAATGACAAAGAGCTCGCTACAGAAGGGGGCCAGCAGAGCTGAACCAGGAGGAAGGCCAGCTGCTGGGCACAGCACTGTGGAGGAAGAATGCTGCATTTGCCTGGTGGGAATGTTGGTTTCCTGAAGGAATGTGGATGCCATTTCCATATCTAGATAATTTACAGGAAGCTCATGAGCACCTACAAAGCAAATATTGTTTTGTTTGGTATAAGAAGTTATTGCACACAATGGTATTGCTTTTTCTCTTGGGTTTTGACATCCATCTTTCTTGTGGCATCTGAGGCAACATCATGACTGACTTTGTCTCATAGAGTATTTCTAAAACAAGCTACACATGCAAGATACACCTCCTCTCATCTCCTTTGGGCACCCAGGCTGGATGGGGCTCTGGCCAGCTTGATCTACAGTAGGGGGTTTGGAACTAGATGATCCTTGTGGTCCCTTCCAAAACCGATTCTATATGAATGTCCACTTCATTATTTCTGCATCCAGCCTATCATGTCAATCCTCAAGTCTTTCATGACCACAATCTCCACAAAAAGATAAATGCAAAAAAAATCATTTTGAGCATAGTAACCTTTTGTTGTGCTTAGCACCAGCTGCAGCTTTAGCTCTCTGTGGAATTACAAACACAGCAGATGAACCTCTCAAAAACAACATAAGAGACCTTACAGAGATCTAGTGTCTAGTGAGTTTATACTGAATCACTGATGTGTAGGGTACACTCCAGCCTACATGCTAAAGCTTAATTCACAGTTCCCTCACCACCGTCCTGTGGGACTCCAAATGCATCTCCCTCTGCATGCCACACAGTGTTTTAGACCTAGTATTGCCAGTTCATTTTAAAAAGCTTTCTAGGACATCACATTTTCAAATGTTAAAAGAGGAAAGTCTTAAAAAGACATAACCCATGGGATTCATAGTGTTGTAACCTCACTTTTAAGAAAAGATTAAGAGGTTGCACTTCCTGGCCTGAAAACATACAATGCAATGGTATTAGCACTGTGACATGGAACGGAGACAGGGGATCCTGTTTTTCACTGGCTGTGAACATTATCCTGGTATGTCTACTTGAGAAATAACTGTTTCTTCAAAGGTCTCCTCTTGAAAGGGTAAGCCATTTAAATGCCTCACAGGATTTGCACTAGGGTGATTACATATATCTAGAAGTTCTACCTTTATTCCTGTGAAGTTGGTAACTGAAAATTCAAGATGGTATCTGTAGTCTTTAAAGAATTTTTTTACATCCTAAGCTTGGTCTGTTTGACTTCAAATGGCAATACTGGTCATAAATTATTCATGACTAGTAGCTGTCTCTTCTGAGACATGATCCTCAAACTAAGCATCCTCTTCATCTCTATCCTTCCCTTCAGGCATGTTGCATGCAAGTCTGTGGTGTGTCTCACTCACAGTCTCGGTATTACATATACTTTCAAAAGATCTTCTCACGGCTTGCCATTCTGCATAGTTTCTCTCTCTTTTTCTCTCTTGCTACCTCCAACACTTTCTACTTTTTTAACTACATTTATTCACTATTTTAACCACAACCTATTTCCTTCTGCTTCAGTGCCTTTGTTTCTTCTTTGTCTCTGATTTTAAAAGTGTTTTGTCCTCCTATGTAATAGCTAAAGAGGTTGTGGGTTTGACGGCTGCCTCTACTTTCCTCCAATAACATTACTTTCCACCTCATGTCAATAATGTCCTCCTAGAAAGCTTGAGCTTAGAAATACACCCAAATGAATTTACCATCTCCTCTCTTAGCATGTAAATAGCTGTTCTATTAGAGATAGTTCTTTGCAACACCTACTTGTGCCAGCAGATGCTTCTGCTCTTATATGTTAGCTGTGATCGCAAATGAGATTAATTTGCACATTGCTGAAGGTTTGCACCTGGCTTCTTCAAGACAAAATGTTTAAGAAACCAGAAGCAATTTGGAATTTGCAGAGAGAGCTGGCATTGTCTTCAGGCAAACCAGTAGCAGGAGAATAAGGCTACTGTTTGTGTCTCAAATATTAGTCTACTATAGCCTTTTCTAGAGGAATGTCTCAAGCTGGAAACAAATAGGGTTTTTTGATATGTTTAATTTAAAATTGTTTCAAGTGTTTATAGATGCCCACAAGTAAGATTCAGAATATTTTAAAAGTCATTGATGTGAATTCTGGAGGCATTCATTTCTAGGTAATTGGGCAATCTCCTAATACATTTATAATACATGTAATGTATTATAAATGTAATAAATGTAATAGAATACATTTATCCACTTAAGAATATGGAACAAAGATCTTTGAAATTCTTCCACATTTCACATTGGAAAAATAGAGTTATTAAAGTTAAATGGTGTTATAATTTAAAATTATGGTTCTAGTAAATTTTAGATGTTTAAAATATATTGATAAAATATATTGGAACACAAGTCTCTTGAGGAGAGGCAGAGGGAGATGGGGGTGTGCAGCCTGCAGAAGAGGAGGCTCAGGGGTGATCTCATGGCTGTCTACAACTACCTGAAGGGAGGCTGTAGCCAGGTGGAGGTCGGGCTTTTCTCTCAGGCAACCAGCAACAGAACAAGGGGACATAGTCTTAAGTTGTGCCAGGGCAGGTCTAGGCTGGATGTTAGGAGGAAGTTCTTGATGGAGAGAGTGATTGGCATTAAAATGGGCTGTCCAGGGAGGTGGAGGAGTCACTGTCCCTGGAAGTGTTCAAGAAAAGCCTGGATGAAGCACTTGGTGCCATGGTCTGGTTGATTGGACAGGGTTGGGTGCTAGGTTGGACTGGATGATCTTCCAACCTGGTTGATTCTATGATAATTAAAAAGTTACTCATAAACTAGTGAACCTAAACACAGAACCATGTTCTCACAACAAACATGCTAATGTTTTGTGTGCAGAATTTATATTTTGAAAGCTTTTTTAATGCTGTGTGTGTATGACCATATGTAACAAGTCATATATTAGAAACTTGACTCTATGTGTCATGGAGCCAGGGAATTAATGTGGCTGAGTTAGGAATTATAAAAATTTATATAAAAATAGAATTATTTTTATTTCCCTGAAAATCCTGCCCCCGGACTAGATACAGAACTAGTTTAGGTTTATTTTCAGGCTCTAATTCAGTCAGGAAAAATCTTCACAGGATGCTAAGGGCAATTTTAGAGACTTAGGAAGTCAGAAAATGGAAAAGGCTAAACTACAAAGCAAGCTTTATCAATCAGGCTGAGCAGAGAATTAAGGGAACAGCAGGCTTTACTAATGGAGGTGAGATAGGTATTCAGCAGTGATCCCTTGCTGGATTTCTCTGTGGAAGCAGCCTTCTGACACTACAGGCAATATCCAGTCATGGATCCAAACAGCAAAAGTCCAAGGTGCTTGGAAAAGCCACCAAACTCAGAAGTGCTCACTCACTTCTTCCAGGAGTGGGATCATCATGGAATGATTCTGCCTCAATAGCAGCAGGGGAGAGCCAAACTATTAGCATCTTCCCAGCTGCGAATAGCAGCCAGGAAGTCAGCTGTGGTATGGTCCCAGAGTAGATGGTTTCAGGTGCCACCAGCAGCTCTCTCAAACAGAGCCCAGGACTTGCCAAGATTCCAAATTTGCACAGAATGGTGCAAAAGTGGGGAGAACTGTCCAAAATGGGAACTCTGTCATGGCAGGAACCTGTCCTGTCAGGAGCTCTGTCAAGATGGGAGCATCTCCCTTGCTCTATTTATGCTTTTCTAGACAAAGTATCCATTTACCATTTTAACCTGGGCACAAAGAACCCAGCCAACCACCAGCCCAATGCCCAGTACAGGCTTCCACATGGGTCAGCATACATGTAGAGAAAGGCACCTTTTGCTGTTCCCCCTTCAAGCCTGCAGGGGGAGGGTGTAGCAGTTTTTTGCGCCTCCTTCTCCTCCCCATTCAAACTCTCAAAGAAGGAGTGGGGCAGGGAGAAGAAACAAATTTGGAGCGCTCTACAAGACTATGTAATATACAAGACTTCGCATCATGGATATTATATGTATAAATACCTTTTTTTGAGCTCAGTTCATGGCAAATTGTAACTTTGGAGCTCTACATTCTAGTAGTCACTGACTGCTTTGAGGCAGGTACATATGTACATTAACAGGAGTCACCTCCTTCGATATAGCCATTTGCATGTACAGCAAGAGGAAAGTACAGCTTGTGTGGGAGAGAATGTACTTGTGTGAGACAGCACGTACTGCTCAGAAAAGTAGGTAGGCAGGCAACAGATACATATTCAGTGAGACACACAAGGCTGTGCTTCCCATGCCTTGAACAGACCATGAAAGACAAGGAAAAAAGTTCTAAGGAATGCAGACCTCTGTAACATCCAAACGCACCATATTTTTCAGGATACCTGTTTTTCAGATTAGAAAACACTTTTCCCTTCAGTCACACTCTTCCTCTTAGGTGAAAAGTTGCACTTTCAAACAGTTCAGACTGGCTTTACTGTACTGCTAAGGAATTTGACAAGCTAAAGTTCTGTCTAGAAACTGTAAAACAAGCTTAAATGCATGCTGACAAAAAAAGAACATGCATTCTCCAGAATGACTAAATTCTGAGCAGGGACTAACCATTTCAGTTCCAAGTTTTATTTTTGGGAGTTCAATGCAACTGAACTCAACTTACTTGAAGAAGTTAAATACAATGTTTAGCTTCAGTTCTAGACAGCCACAGAGTAACAAATAGAGAAAAATAACAAGTACACTTTAGTCCACTCTAAAAAAACACTCTCTATATGGCCCTATTACCACAAAACATCAACACAAAACTGAAGTAACTGTATAGGTTGCAGACATAGGTGAGATACTCCTTTGTACTTGAAAGTCAAAGAAACCAATACGACTGTCAGGTAACTGTTTCCAAGGGTCATGCTACCAGTCTCCATGTCTCAGAAAGATTAATCATTCCACATGTAAACAGCAACATGGCATTGGCCCATAACTGAATATTACTGATGCTGTGAATCCTGACAGCAGCTACATTTGGCTGTGGGTTCAGAGAGGTGTCATACAACACCAGCAGAAGGAACATAGGGTTCACATTCCTAATACACAAATGTACACATTGCCACATAAAATAGTGAGATTGCCATCATGGTCACTAGCATGATTTAAAATAAATTAAAAAAAAAAATCAATGAATACTAAAACTTCACCAATACTTACAAAAAGTGTATATTTTTTTTCTCCTTTTCTTCTGCCTTACATATAAAACACACATTCAGACATGTTCAAGGCTCATTCAAACAACAGCTCCTCTGGGTATAATCAATTAACATGTTCACTTGCTAATGCAGATCAGGCCATGAACTGAAATTCCTGCATTGTAATAGTAAATTTTGACCAGGAGCTAGTGTTAGAACTCAGTTCAACATGGTGTGTGAATACCCTATCTTCCTACTTGTGTATCCAGCTCAGTGACTGGTTTCCAAAGAACTTAATATGACCACAAGTAGAAGTAGAAAGCTGAATGGAAAGTTTCCTTGCAGAATTCCGCAAGCTTTTGGACACTGAAAGCCTTTATGACAAACTCACAAATTTCTAAGCATCAAAATTATCATTTACCAATTAATTTAATTTTAAGCCACTATTCAGCATTGGCAAATAATGGAAGTTAAAAATATGCTTAGGTATTGCTACCAGCTGTGTCTGTCATTGATTATTAAAACAAAACAAAACAAAACCCCAGAAAACTGTGGCCTGTCCCTCTCTCTGGCATAATTACTACTTAGTTTATGCCCTTACTTAGATTTTAAATCAACTACTAAATTATTTGATTACCTTTCATCAACACAGGGGCATCTTGTAAGAATTTGGAGTATCAGTTGGGAGTATCAGGAACTTCAGAATTGCCATAATCATTCAAGAACCCACATCATTTAATGGTTAGGCAAATTCTCAACAAGGAGAAGTCCTTCAGTGAAAGGTGCAAGGATCCAGTCCTAAACAGCAATGGAATAATCTAACTCTCATGCATGTGTCACCTTTAACATTCTCATTTTCTTGGAAGCCTCAATGCTTTAGAGTTTATAAACTTTCCCAAAATCCTGTTTTCTGAATGCTATTACCATCTAGAGGAGTCATCTTGTTACCATCTCAGTTGGGAGTATCAGGAACTTCAGAATTGCCATAATCATTCAAGAACCCACATCATTTAATGGTTAGGCAAATTCTCAACAAGGAGAAGTCCTTCAGTGAAAGGTGCAAGGATCCAGTCCTAAACAGCAATGGAATAATCTAACTCTCATGCATGTGTCACCTTTAACATTCTCATTTTCTTGGAAGCCTCAATGCTTTAGAGTTTATAAACTTTCCCAAAATCCTGTTTTCTGAATGCTATTACCATCTAGAGGAGTCATCTTGTTACCATCTTGTATAAAAAACTTCTTCAAAGTCTGCTTTTATCTGGCAGCCCAGAAACATGACAAGACATGAACAAGACTAAACTGAATGAGGTTTGGTTTTCTCTTTGTATTCTAAGAAAAACAAAACAAACAAACAAACAAAAAAACCCAAACAAAAAAAAAAAAAAACCTGGAAAATCCAGAAAGTTTCAGACCAACCCTTACAGCAGTGATTACAGGCTCTGGTTTTAAATAGGAATATTTGTGAGCTTACTTCATTTTATTTCTTTGAGTGATGGTGCCTACACTGGTACTTTATAGTATTACTAGAAGCAGAAAAAGAATAATAAAAATATGTTTGAGTTTTCTTTTGTTTGAGATCCCAAGAAAAAAACCCACAGTAAATATAAACATAAGCCATAAATATTATGTCATTACATATCTACTATTATCTTCTTTTTTAATCACTCCCACTCAATATTTCTGCATATGTTTACAGCAGACTCTGCCACGTGTCTTTGAATCATATAGCGTGCACATGTTCCAAAGCACCTCCATGGAAGGAAAGATGGGCTGAGAAAAGAGAAATAGTGGTCTTACACCTCTACAGCTGTTCATTGATAGAGAGAGCTGGGACTAGACCTGTGATATCCTGCCTGCAGCTTCAGTGTCCTAATCAACAATCGACACTGCTGCTTTGAGATCTTTGTGGGCTATGTTGTTTTCCAACAAGCCACTTTACTTTTTACTATGCATCTTTGTTGAGTCCTTTCCCTCAAAATCATCTTTTATTACTGAGCAGTCCTAGCTCTCTGAAGCCCATGACATTTGGTAGGTGATCACACAGCTCTGAAGAAAGCTGGATTTGTTCTGCATTATTTTTGTTCCTTTATGTTTTGCCTTCCAGAATCTCATACCCTGGTGACTTTTAGTCTTTTCTTGGTTACTTAGATCAGCTTCTAGAGGCTTAAAACTAAATATTCGCTGATGAAATCTTCTGAAATATTTAAAGGAAGCCAAAAATAAATGGAATTATGTCCTAAAAGAAATTAAAGTAGTGCTGGATGTTGAGCAATAAAACATGTTTTATTCCTCCCAGCATCCCTCAGGCTCTTTGTTTATGGTACTGTCTTTGCAATAATCTCACTGTGCACTCAGTGGAGCAAGAGGCTGATGTTTGAGTGATACTTTCTTGTAGAAATTTTTTTTCTGCTGGGGGGGTTCAGACAGAACAAATCTGTGAAGTCTGTAGCTCCCCTGCAGAACACTGCCTCCATGCAGTCATGCCTTCTCTCCTCTGGAGAGGAAGCAGAAGAAAACACTGAGTTTTATTGCAGCCTCAGGTTGTGTAAAAGTGTCTCCTGGCTCTGAAAATAACTGGAAACATCCAAATCAAAGATTAAATGTACTGTATCCTCAAATTCCACTTCTCTCAGAATGAAAGGCTTTCAGAAGAATTCCAGAATGACTTTTGCCATACAAGAGAATTTAGAAAGACACAAACCCAGATCTTAGCATGTTATGAACTGCATTGGCCCTATGCAATCACTTCAGCAACCACAACAGGCACAAAGCTCATTAAACGGGGAGTTTTCTAATGTGTCTGTAAGTTATTTAGATCAGAAATATTAAATACTTTATTTTCTTCTATTGCAGCCTCTAATTTTCAATAACTTCTGAAATTTTGGGTAGCCTACAGTAGAGTACATAGATGGCATGTGGGTCTCTTGTTCAGCCCACAGACTCACCCACTGACCATGAATCCTGATGTCTAATATCTGATTAACTCAGATGACAGCATGAAGTGCACATAAAAGTGGACTCCCTTTGATAGCTGTCTGTTCCTTTTAAGTATTTGCTTTTAACTTTGTTACTTCAGTTATGTAATGCTAGCAGATTTTTAACTGAGGCCTCAAAGTGCCACCTTTAACTTCATTCCTATTTTTACATCCTAAATTTATCTTATTAGAGTTGTCCAGACTCCCTTTTCACACACATCCTTTGCATGGTTCTCTAGGAAGTCCAAATATGTCCAAACATTGTGCTCTACCACCCGTGCAAAACAAAACAACCCACTCTTTTGTATTGTATTTTGCTGATGCAAACTGCTGAAAATTTCATGATGATAAAATTTACATAGCTTCAACAACTGCTATTTCATGCCATTTCATAATCCTGATAGTGTGTTTTATCTAAAGTATCAGGTATGTGATGTATTTCAGGCTCTAAAGTACGGAAACAAGCCAATTGTTTCCAATTCTGCATGTATATGTGAGCAGGCAGTTGCCAGGAAGTGAGTATACACCATCTGGATACCTTAAAATGAACGAAATGTAATAAAACATATTTCTTATTTGCTCAGATTGGGGAATTCACTGTATATCAAGACCTTTATTATTATAATGATAATGGGTCGTTGATTTAAACAGGAACGGAGACCTTAGCTATAAGTGCATAATTCTTTTTTCCTTAAGTGGAAAGCTTTTCCTTAATTCAGATAACAATCAGACATAAAAGAGCCAAGGACACAGGATGCCTGATCGTGTTAGGCACAGCAAGATTTCTAACAGAACAGCAACCCAGCTGGTTGTGTTGCCTGGAAATTGTACCTTTCTACTTTCTCCTGTTACCTGAGATTTCTGTCATCCTCACATTTTCTCAACTCTGTTCCAAATTCCTATCGCAGTATGTCAAATAGGTTAGTTAGAAACCTAATCATTCCTCACCATTCAGAGATGAGAGGCTAAGCTTTCATCCTCAGTTGATGTTTCCTAGGTGGGAGGGAAGTGGGAGAGGGAGCAGAAGGTTCTGTAATTTGTAGATTATTTACACACTGGAGCATAATAGTTCACTCACAGCAGTTGCAACCTATTACATCCTGCTACTGCCACATCTGAACACTAATCCTGCACACTAAAAATCCTCCTGTTTGCTAATGCCTTTGCAGGAGCTTAACTGCCCTCAAAAACAAACAAAAAGATCACTTGTTTGTAATTATGTCCCAAACTAGGAAAAATGTCATATGTAACTATATAGGGTCAGTAATGTCCACTTTCCCTTTGAACTTCTAATATTTACAGATGGATCCTTATGAACAAACACACCAAAGTTTACCTTCAATACCTTATTATATTTGCAGACACTGCCATTTTTCAGCAACAAAACATTCTTAGGGTAAATCTTGTCTCAGTGAATTCAAAGGGAAGGTGGGAACAACAGTAATAGATTTTAATTACTGTCTTGTGTCATTACATTCTTTCCTCCTATAATTAGAAACTAATGAGAAGTGGAACACATTCTGTCAAATGAAGTGAGAAAATAGCACTTCAAGCGGAATGAGCGGCTAAGGACCAAACAAAATCCAGAACTGTCGGGCAGAAAGTCATGTCACACAAAGAAATTTCATTTGCTTGGATGGCTGTAATGATTCATCTTCTGCAGGATTTTCATCAGCTGGGGTTGTCATTTCCTACAAACATAAACTAATTCCAGTTCCCATCTCTCTGCTCCCACAGGAAATCAAGGTGTTTGATGTCAGACACATTCACGTACAGACATACACATTACTCTTTAAAAAGATTTTGAAAGGGGAAAATCTCCTCCCATCTCTTGCACCCCCTTGCCCTGCTGTGCAATGTGGTTAGGATTCATCCTTTGGAATGTAAATTGAAAACCAGGCTTTCAGCTATCTGAATCCCAGAGATAATCTTATATAAATGGACTATAGTGCAAGCTCTGTCAAAGTCTTAATATTGTTTTCCTTCATTACATAATCGAGCTGTAATCGTGGCTTAGAAATGGATAGAGTTGGGGTGAAATGACTTAGCAGAGTCATTGTGCTGCGTCAATGACCATGTATCTGCTCATTATGTACTGCCCAGACAGAGAGAGTGTCAGCAGTCAGGTAGAGAACAGCACTGCTCCAAGTGCTTCAAGTCTGTTGCAAGCAAACATCTACAATGCCGTGGCAGATTTTCTTTCTTTCTTTGCCCTAAAGGCTAAACATTCACTGTATTTAATTTCACATCATGATTTCTCTGTGACACAATAGTTGTATTTTGCTGGGAAAGATGGAAAGGCATCATCAAGCATTTTGGAAAAGGAGGAGACTTAATCATCTTTTGAAACTGTTTGATGCCTGTGCAGTCTGAAAATGAATTGATGAAGGAAAAACTGAAAAGGGCAGAAATTATGAAAAGGAGAGGCATAGGATGGCCATTGGGAAGTTTTCCTAGTCAGGTATCTAGAGGACAATGTTTTTTTCTGATTTTGCCTTTTCCACAATATTTCTTTGCTGGCTGTGAACACAAATCTCATAAATACCACAGTATGATCAGCGCTGTGATCCAATTTCTGTCTTCTTCTTATGAAAATTCATTCATGCACCCAGTGATCAAATACTTCAGCTGAAATTATTTTCCTGTGATGGACGCAAAAACATATTGCACTGGAAGAGCTAATGCCATCTTTTCATGGGATAAATAACCCATTTTAGAAGTCCTGTTTCATTAGTACCAAACTAGACATAGTTAAGAACTTTCTGATCTGTTTGAAGGAGAAAAAAATACTAAAATAGTTCACTTCAGGTTCAATACAAGGGAGTAAATTTAACAGGCTAATTCTGACTTCTCATAGAAAACTGATTTTAGAAAAAAGTATTATGAACTGCATTTTCAGGCTGACTCAGTACCCTTACCAAGACAGTAAATGCCAGCAGAAATCCATATATAGACCCTGTCAAGCCAAGAAAAGAGATGGAGACAAAAGCCAAGTGAAGATGCATCAGGATAAATATACCAATCTTCAACTGTTTACATGACTTTTCATCACAGATTATAGCTGCATTGTACAATGACGCTCACAGTCTGACATTGACCTGATAGAGGAGAGAGAAGTCTGAGTCCAATCTCTTGTTTGCCTCTTTTCCTGCCTTTTCTGGGGACAGTAATCTGCATCCAGCCACTGCTGAGCAGAGCATGCACTAGATCTGTAATACCATCACTCGTTTTGACATAAAAGAGAAAAGCCTATGCCCATATTAAACCATTCTTTTTTCTAAAAAAATATATTTCTCCACTTTTAGCAGGTTTTGCACAACTCTGCTAAGAGTGGAAGAAGGGTACATGATGTGAAGGAAATTAGATTGTTTTACAGGCAACACCCCATGAGATTACCAGCTGATTGTTATTTATTATTATGGAATGTCTGTATAAAAATAGCATCAAGCCCAATTCTTCCATAAGGATGAAAGATGCATGTAGGATCCTTTTGGTCCTGTTTACTATTATTTTAATGGCAAATACTGGTCCAATAGTTTGGAGCTCTAGTTAACAAAGAATTAGAAGTTTATCTGGATTTCATAGGATTTGGGTACACAGCTCCAGCACAGAAATGTAAGGCACTAAACTGATACACAATAATGCTGGCTTCAAAAAATGTTTCCCAATCATTCTAGAAACCCGAGTATTGCAGATTCAGACAATAAACCCTTTAGGTCTGGGATCACCTTGGTTTCTGTGCAGGTACATCATGAAACAAATTGGTCAATGTTTAAAGTCCTTCAGTTTTGGTAAAATATTATAGACTTTTTTTCTTTTTCAGTTTCATAATGAGTGTCTTTTCCTTTTTCTTTTCTTTAAATACAATTAATTCAGAGTGAAAGCTTACTTAGACAACTGTGAACTTACAACAAAGCTCCTGCCTTAAATGAGGTATCTACAGAAATCATATGTTACTCTTTTAATGGTATTTCCATGTACCATGACTAAAGGCAAGAAAACACATAATTCCCATTAAACTACTATTTACCTGGTCATTCATGTAAAAAACCAAATAGCGTCAGCTGTGATCTCAGCCTAAAAGCAAATGAGACTGTTGGCCATGTTAACAGTAAAAAGGAGAGAGAACAAGGATGTATCTATTAGTTATTTATGAGAAAATGGAGATAAATTCTGCTGCCACAGTTGTTCTTCATTAACAATTTATGCAGTTTACACTCATTACTTGTACCACAAAGGTGATGCTACTTTGGTAATATTTCCATTGTACAAGAGTTGGTTTCATTCTCACAAGTGCTCCTCTATTAAGAGAGCCATAGAAGTCAGTTATGCCATTTCAGTGTTTGTATAAACACTCAATGGGGAGAATAATTAGACTTCTTAAAGATTCAGTTTTCCACTGGCAGACTTACAAAAGTTTCTCATTTCTATTCTGAGGTGACAGTGCCCTCCTGTGGCACTGGTTTTTTTTTTTTTTAATGTTATTTTTTTCCTATGTGTACTCCATCCAGAAAGAGAAACTGGATAAGGCTTCCCATATATGAAGAAGTCATTTATTTATGCACTTGTTTATACAAGTTAATTTTGAGAAAATGTTCCACTTCTATTTATATTTTCATATGGTTCTCTTAACAAATGCATTGAAATATCTTGCTGATTGCTATATGGTTTCTATGTGAAATTAGGAGAGAAAAACCCATTGCAAATCTGGACAGCTGGTGCATGTCTGGGCTTGTATGAGACATATTGCTGCTACTGGCCATGTTAGCAAAACTGTGCCTCTTAGTTACCATACAAACAGTGACCTACATTAAGCTTCATTGCTAGTCATTTGATCAATCCTTAAAGAGCAAGTGACAGCCTCAAATTTTGGGAGAGTTTGGTCCCTATTTTACACTTCTCCTATCTGTCTTTTTTTCCCCAGCAGTTTCAGAAATCCCTCTACTAGAGGATAATTTCTAATTTAAAAAGATAACAACAAAAATAGTTGAAAGCCAGTTATTGATTCATCATCAATATTTTCATTTATAATTTTTACTATTTAGATGTAAAAAGTGCTAAATTATAGCCAGTAGCTTAGAATTACTAACACACACATTGGTTTTCATACCACTAAACAGTGGCTAAATGCATACAGTAGTCAAATAAGTAAAATGCTGTTCAGACTCTGATACACAACCACTTTCTGGGGGAGAGGAGCTCCACAATGAAAATCCCTGCCCTTGTGGAGCCAGCACTATGTGAGGAACTCGTGTGATGCATACTTTCAGCACAGAGAAATTCTGGAGATTTTAGATGGTGGACTGGATAATGGAACAAATAACATTTGAGAGTCATATCTAACATCTACCTGTTTTTGCTGTTCCCCTCAGAGCGATGCACAGCTTTGTAAGAAACAGAGCTGATGTGGGGCTAGTGAGAATAAAGTTTATGTATAAGGTGTCTATGCACACATTGTTTTCAAACATTGAACTTAGCTATGAAAGACTTTCATAGGAAAGATAAGGCCAGCCTCTCACTTCACTCTGCTCAAACCCCCATATTCTCAACAGAAGCGAAACACTGCATTTTCTCTGCTCCAAAACTATCAGGAGAATGAACTGAAATGACACATATAAATAACTTGAACAGGTGCCCAACATATAATTTTTTTAGGCTTCTCTACAGTTCCTTTAATAATTTAAATCCATCATTCTTTTAAACAACAAAAAGCCGAATCTTATAACAGTGAGACAATCTCAGCTGCATGTTGCTACCTGAACTATAATTAAGACATCAGATTCCTGCAATGTTACGAAGCTGTTCTTTTCTCTACCACTCGTACCAGCTTCTAAATCACTTCCGAGTACAAATTAGAGGCTTGTTTCCCCAGTACCTTACACTTTGCACAGTCACTTAAACATGCATAAAGAGAGTACTAATGGATATAATTTCCCATTCACTTTGCACAGGTATAAATGATTCCTCAACCAGGAAGCAATGAAGGATCGCACCCACTGTGCTGATTAAATCAGTTAAGTGCGGTGTACATTCCCCCCGGCTATGCTTCCTGGCACAACTAATTCCTTCTATCGAACCTTTGGGATTTAGACCAGGACGTATGCACAGATGGTTCCTCAAATCAGGAATTCACTTGCTCTGCTGTCTAACAGAGCCTGACTTCTTGTATTCATAGAATCATAGAATCAACCAGGTTGGAAGAGTGACTATATCAGACAAGTGCACCACAGGAGGAGCCTCCTGATTTCTAAAGTACACATAGACTGCTTTGAGTCTGTGTAAATTAGGATGGCAAAGGACTGTTCAAAAGAAAACATTTTGCAAGGGCTTGCTGAGGTCCTGACTACTGGATGCTGATGGCATGCACCTCCTTTTCAAAATATCTCCTACTCTAGAGCTGACTTGATGACCATGCAGGAGCCATCCTTGCCTGAAAGAGAAATCTTTAGCTTCCCATTAAGAGTAGCAGCTTGTCCCAGTTTGCACCACGAGGATAGCTAGGACTGGAGGACAGAAATTACTCTTTCCCCTTTTCAGGAATAACAATGAGAACACTGCACACTGATTGGAAGTTTAAAGAGAAATTCTATTTACAAGAGTGTATATACAAAAGGCAATCAGGCAGAGTAAGCACAAACCCCACTAGATCCAAACTGGATTTCTAGAATCTTCCACCCCTTCCACCCTCAGTCAGCCTCAGGGTAGCCCAAAACATGAGATAAGAGTGTGAGCTGTTCCCAGAGAATGAAGGGAAAAAAGGCAGGGAAGAGAAAGGGGAGACATGAGTCAGGCACTCTCTTTTAAGCTGTGATACCACAAGATGGAATAGAATAACAATCTCAGAATATCCTGGGACAAGCAGGTCCATTCCCATGGGATGGGCCTCTGTCCCTATGGTTTTGGTAAGGGAGACCTTAGGATCCTTCAAATTACCACACAGCATGAAGATGTTTTTGGTCAAGTCAGAACTCTGCCAAGCATCTCATGATCTTCCAAACACAATTGGCAGGAACATGCTTTTAGTGGAAAGCATGATATGAGTGTTCATACACAAAGATAAACATGACTCAGATAACATCTTCTCTAAGGGTCTGCATTCTGGTTTAAATATATGTCACTGATGAAACTGATTAATTGGTTATTGTCTTTTCAGACTAAGAAGGCTATGTCTATCTATCTAGACATTCAAACATGAATACAGAAGAATAGCAGAGAGAGAGAGATGAGGTCTAACTATATTAAGGATGACTAATTATGATCTTCAAAGTAATAAGATTATTTTTGCCAGGGAAATGTTGTATTTCTTTAAAAACTGGGGAAAAAATTCTAAATATATGCAATACTTATATACACCTTAGAATAAGTGTCAGGTTTGTAGTTCACGATGAAAGGCTAAGTAATCCAAAATCTTCTAACTAGAGAGCCAAAAGTTAAGTACTTAAGTATGTTGTCTGCCAGGTTACATTATAGTTAATTTCTAGAAAAATCCAAAAGTATAATTAGGATTCCAAACAGAAACCTGGCAGTCTGAGAGGCTTTCTTGCAGTAGTAGACAATATTGGATAAACAAAAGCCAGAGCTCAGGGAAAGAGGATGAAGTAAACCCAAAAATATTATCAACTTGCTAAGTGAGGACTAGTGAATGACACTGTGTTAAGGATCAAGTCTGCCCATTTCTTTCTAGAAGAATGTCTTAGCTTGACAGCTTTGTGCAGGCATCATACCAACACTGATGGCACAAGATAATCTGAAAAAAAAAGGCAGAGACAATGATGGTCTCAGCTGAAATGCAGAAAAGTCCATCAATAGAATTGGAAAAAAACGGATGTGGATAAAACCACAGCCAGGGCAAGAGTCCATCATGAAAAGCATGTTTAAAGCAAAGCTCTGTTAACTCCCCTGAGAGAGCAGGACCTCCTAGTGCAGGTAACACAAGAATGCATTCAGGTGAGTTTGGGATGTTTTCAGTGAAGGAGATTCCACAACCTGTCTGGGCAGCCTGTTCCAGTGTTCTATCACTCTCACAATGAAAAAGTTTTTCCTTATGTTTACATGGAAACTCCTGTGCTCCAGTTTGTACCCAATGCCCTTTGTTTATTTACAACTGTTTGTATTACTTCAAGACTGGGAGAGATATTCAACACATTACAAAATTATTTGCTTGCCTTGTTTTGGCTTTTCCTAATTTATATTTGTTATTGACATGCCTACCTTGAAAAAAAAAAAGTCATCAGTACACCCCATTTCCCAAAATCTCAAACAAGCGAGATAAGAAATATACAAAGCATCTCTCTGATGGTATTAACATTGTTTCTTTCTCTGTTAAAATTGTCTGAAATAGTGAAATTCACTCCACAATGCAACGCCTGCAGCACCAGCATGGTTTCAGATTAGAAAGAAACATGCAATGTAAAAGTATTCACATGTCCTTGAATGATTCTTTTGACTGGTCCACTCCACACTGCCTCTCAAGTTATAGCTGACCTAAACTTCCTCCTTAAAGCCCATACAAAGTATATATGGTATCTTATGTCCTTGATCTTTCAGTAAAATGTTTCCAGTCTGCAAGACATAAAAAATAAGGTCTGACAGAGTAGTTCTATGAACCTTGTCTATAAATATCAGGACTTGATACAGTGTTCCTTACGGCTAGCTTTCTGGAGCATTTTGGAGTTTTTTACAGATCTATCCATCAGGAAAGGAAGTCTTTGCACAAAGAAAGGTGCAATAACATTTGTGAAGGTTGAACAAAATTTAGAACAATCACTTTTTAGTTTTTTGTAACCTGTTAGCAGACATCTGTTCTTTATCAAGAGGATTAATTAAGAAGTCCAATATTAAAGTTAAGGCATGATGCAGATTGATGGAGAATCAGTCACACTGTAATTTTATAACTTCAGTTTTACAGAGATTTTGATTAGTTGCAGGGTTGTGTTTTGGGGTTTTTTTGGTAATGCAAATTTAGAATCATAGAATCACAGAATGGATCAGGTTGGAAGTGATCTCAAAGATCTATGGAAACATTCCACTGAGGCTTAGCCATCACTCAGCCCTGAGCTTAACACCATCAGAAGTCAGCATCTCAAGTATCTACCCAATGCTGACCAACTTTTGCATCTCCATTTGCCACCTGGCACAAGACAGTTACAAGCAGTCCCTTATTACCTGTGAATTAAGGGGATAATCAGACTCTAGTTATTAAAATTGATTGTTCACGTTCAGCTGTATCTTCTTGTAAACGACACATATATAATTTGGCTTTAAAGTTGCTGGTTTAATTATAACATAATAGAATGAAATTAAAATTAGTTAATCCCTGGGACATGGACATTCACATTGAAAAAAATACATACAAAAAAAACACCAGCTGTAAAATGATCACTGAAGTTTCTTGTGTGAACAGGTTGAAAGGGATTTTGGGGGGTAATTAAAATTTTAATTATGCCTGAAAACACAGGACTCAATGTTAACTAAAGGTACTGATCTAAGCAGAATGCACATTAGCCACAGACTCTTTGATAACGTTCGAAAACTATTTCACTCTAAATTTCAAATCCTGTTCTGTTTCTGCCTGAGAGTCCTGTGGACTGTGTTTCACGGAAGTCTTTTGTACCCTGGAGTTCTGTAGTTTTTTTGCAATCAAGATTTCTTAGGAGTGCTGTAATTTGAAGAAAAGATGAGGACTAGAGTTTTTTTTTAATTATTTTAGAAAGAAAAACAAAACAAAACACAGCACAACTTCAGAAACGGAAACTTTGCTGTATTCCTGAATCCAGGTGAACTTTGCTTAATAGTCTGAGAGAGGAAAAGCCCTGGAATAAGAATCAGAAAGCTACTGAATGAGAATATGTTGTGCACATCAAGCAAAGATATAGCCTGGCTTTTTTGGGCACTTGAGAGATGTGGGTTCAAACCCTTTTAGAGGAGACAATACAACAAATAAAAAAAAAGTTATTGACACAGCCTAGCCCTGAAGTATAGTCGAGAACATGAATAATTTACAAAGTACATCTGAGAGCATGCATTATTTGAGAGCAGAGCTGAGAGTGTGCTAACAGCGATAGCATGGTGACTGGGGGTGTACTGGCCCACCACCACTCACTCAGCTGCTGTAAGAGGGTTATGCCAGGCATGTGCAAGTCATGAGGAGCAACTCGGGTAGAAAGAAACATGGTGTGCTATGTGAGGGAGGTTACCCTTGAAATCTTAAAGCACAACTTATCAAAGCGAACCTCCAAGACTCTTCACTTTCATAGTGTGGAATATCCACCACTTTGGGGGCTATACTGGTGTTAAAGAAGAGGAATTCCTGTATTTGCCCACAATACAGCTGGTGGGTCAGTTTAACATATGTCCCAGACACAGAATAGGAAATATTATATAGAAATTCTGTATTGGGTTTTTAACATGTTATTCTATCTTGATATACTTTTATTTTACAGGAGACTATGTAGTCATGTCTGTTTACTTTAACCTGAGCAGGAGAATGGGTTATTTCACTATTCAGACCTACATTCCTTGCACACTTATTGTTGTGTTGTCCTGGGTCTCTTTCTGGATTAACAAGGATGCGGTTCCAGCCAGAACATCATTGGGTGAGTTGGGGTTTCTTCCTGTTTTTTTCCCAACTGTTATGATGTTTAATTGATACCTATGCAGATTACCAGTTTGAGGACAGACAATTTCACAGGAGCTCCCCACATTTAGAAGGATGCTGGCCTTTCCAAAGATTAGCATGGCCTAAACCACATTTGTGTCTTTTCCTTTCTACTATGGGAGATCCTAACTCAAAGCCTGCAATAAAAACTTTTGCATCTCTTCTGATGACAGCAGCAATTTCTATAAACATAAAGAAGCTGGTGGACATTGCTGGAATAGAGGCAGGGGCACATCAGTTTTATTTGATGTACTTCTATATCACAATGACTAGGAACACAAATTAAATAAATACCAAAAAGGAATCAATTGTTCTAGCTGTCCATGTGCCATAGTACCCTGGCTTCTGTTTTAGAGACCAGCAATCAAACGTACCCTTCAGGCCACAAAATCAACTCAATCTGACAGTATCTAAAATCCACATTTTATCAACTGTTCCACAAAGAAATTAAAAGGGAGACGGAATTAACTTTGTGCAAAGCAGCTGTAGCTGCAAGAATTAGCAAAGTAGAAACAGTAAACTAGAATGAGTTAAACATGTTTTCTGATTCTGCATTAAATGCACGCAAGTAAGAATCATTTCATTTTTTCCTTCTGTATTTCCATTTCCTCACAGAACACTGGAGTGCAGAATGAGAGACATTCTAAAACTCCCATGGAAAAAAAAACAACACAGAAATAAGGGATCAGTGGCTCCCATGACAGAAAATGTTTAGGATTTTATTGCCTTTTTCAAGTCCTCTCTAAAAAAAAAGTTGTAAAATCTGCTTTTAAAAAAGCATTACATTAAAGAAGGCATTCCGTTGTTATTCTATATTTTATAGTCCATTAGTAGAGGTACTGGTCTTTGTATATCTAAGAATTAGTCCATTTGTAGAACTGAGGAGGTAAACCCAGTGGTACGAAATTTGCCCTATAAAATGTGATGGATTGTAACTGTTCTGATGCATTCTTCATTTTCTTAAAGGAGAAGCAATGGTGAGGCTTGTCACAGTACTTCTCAGTTATGGACTATGGTCACTTATGATGGCCAGAAGAGAGAAATCTGGCATGGAGAGAAATCTGCTTAGTTGTAATGAACCCTGAGAGACCTTTCCTTCCAGCTTTGTATGCAAGAAATCACTTAAATACCGAACAATTAATAACTTGGGTTGGGCTTGTATATCTTGCATAGGAATAAAATGCATTCAGGCACAAGAAAGGGAACAGTTTTCTTCATGTAGCACACATACTGATCTCTATGTGCTTTGTTGAGTTGGATTACATGCTTTTTAAAGAATTTTCATTCATTTCTACCTCATATAATGACTGCCAGTGTTTCTCTTCGACAATATCATAATTCTGTAACTGAAAACTAAGCAAAGCTTATCCCAACAGCACAAAAAGTTTGAGCCTCATCTTGAGGTTACTCTGAAGACTGAAGTAAAGTGGCTTTTATTCTCCACCATGATTTTCCTACTCTGACACAAGTTGTCTTCTTTCTTGCTCTAAGGGTCCCCATAAGTAAACTACAAATCTAAATTTCTTAGACTCAGAATTCATCTAATTGAAGTATTCATCAGAGCAGCATGTGCAATAGTCATGGAAAAACTCTTCATACTCTGTGTTAATCCCTGAAGCTCTTGTTGAATCATTTCACTGCTGGGATCTGCTGTTCATTATCTTTGAACTCCAGGTGCATTTCAAAACCAGTCAGAGCGAGATAACTGACAGTCAGTTTGTTACTTCAAGTAATACCTGAATCTAATCTAATACTTCTGTTGTTTTCTCTCTGTCTACCAGGTATTACAACTGTCCTGACAATGACCACCCTAAGTACAATTGCCCGTAAATCTCTTCCCAAAGTCTCCTATGTGACAGCAATGGATCTTTTTGTGTCAGTCTGCTTTATTTTTGTTTTCTCTGCACTGGTGGAATATGGAACTTTGCACTACTTTGTCAGCAACAGAAAGCCAAGCAAGGACAAAGACAAAAAGAAGAAAAATCCAGTATGTATCTTCTTACCAGCAAGGTCTGAAATTCAATTAGGTTCTCTAAGAGAGTGTTTAAATCTTTTCATGCTTGTATTTCTTTTCAGACTTTCCCACCACATGCATACTCTTGCTTTGTATTAACAGAAATGCAAACATTCATCTTGAGAATGAAAAGATCATATATTATATCTGTCTGGATACCAGAAACATTAATTTGTTTGAACAAGAATCCTTTCAAAGTGTTCTGTAAATCCCAACAATCATCAAAATAATTATTTATCTTATAGATAGAGCTCTTGATGTGACTTTTATGGAAGAACTGTCATTTTTTTCTGTCTTAGCTTTAGCAGTATTCTCTGCCATTAATTTATGCCTGTATTCCTGACATAACTGTTTTACTTATTATCAGGACTGCAGTTAAACTTTTCTATTCAAACTACGGAGTGTGATCTTCCTAATTTCCCCATAAGCATCTGTTTCCTTTTCATTGTTTCCTTATCTTCTTTTTCTTGTATTTCTTAAGACCTTTATCTATTACTCTTACTTAGAAAGTTATTTGGCTAGCAGCTTATAATGTCACTTATGGATACATGTTACACAATAATTAAGAAATGTATATACTAGCCACAATTTGAATAAACAAACAAAAATTCAGCAACTGGAAATACCATTAATAGCAGTTTAGCAGTATAGAGGTTTGCCCAGACAGGGAAAAGGTTTGTTGCTTGTGTTATCCAGGACAGATGTATTCTTGCCTTTTGCAACTGAGGTAAAAACTCTGTTGGCTAATATTTCTGAGGTGAAAAGGATTAGTGAAAAAATCTAGAGGGAAATGTAGCCTAATCATCAACAAAATAAATAAAAACCTCAAAGCACAATCCCAACCAAAACTATGAAGAATAGTTGTGAAGTGGTAGAAGTAGAAATACCTCATAGAAAGTATTTTCAAATCCATTTCAGGCATCTAGGAAACAATGATGTCACTTCGTTGTGCTCTGCTAAAATCCTCAAGGAGTTTTGAAAATGAACTATTTTGGTTCTAACATATAGCAGTAAACAAAAGCAGAAAATATAGTAAAGACCCTTGTATTACACTTTATTATCTTGATTTCAACTTTAAAAGCTGTTGAGAATTGAACTTAAAAAAATAAAAGAAATATGTGCTGTTCAGTAGACAGACAGGCAGAAAAACATCTGTAAGACTATGGAGAAAGAATTCTTAGCTTCAGCTATGGTCAAGTGGGATTTGATTATAGGTTTCTGTATTAGTCAAAATAGAAAGAGGCACTCTGGGGAGTGATGTGTCCTACCTTTAGGCAGAAATAAAAGGCTGTCTTTCAGCATATGTATCTTTCACAGATAACTAAAGGAGTAAAGATTAACTACCTCAAATTTAGTTGTCTCACTTAAAGATGTCCACGTAAGGGCAGATTGTTCTTTGCATCACTTAACTGTGAGCACTCGGGGACAAGCAGTAAGTATAGATGATTGTCTAGATCCTATTCACAGAAAATATAGAAAAACCTTCAAAGTAGAGAATCCAGGACCTACTCTGCAGGTAAAATGATTTTTTTTTCCCTGAGAGGTGCTTTTGCAAACTGAGAATGGTTGTTTTCAAAACAATTCAACATGAAAGACTGGAACGCCCTGGGAATATTGGATCTAAATTGAGTTTGATATGTCTTTGTTTCAAATTAGAAGACAGTGACAAGTGAAAAATGTGTGTGGGGGGGGTATATTACAGATACTTGTTTACATTACTATTAGCCCAACTTTTCTAGAAATTTAGTTCTTTTTTACTTACTCTGTTTTAGAAACATATTTTTAATTTACATTATTTTTGTCTCTTTCTTTCTTTCTTTCTTTCTTTCTTTAATTTAAAACAAAATCCTCTGATTCTCTTTTCTGTCTACAAAATGAAAGCTTCTTCGGATGTTTTCCTTCAAGGTATAATGTTTTCTGGAATGGAAATTCACTGCATGCGACTGCTGAATTTAACTACTAGAGCTTATAGGAGAGTGATGTTTTGTTGGTTTTAGGGTTTGTTTTTAATGAGACATCTAAGCATTCTACTCAAGGTAATGTCCAAATTAAGTAGAATGGTTATATATTTTTAAAGACCTTGTAGAGTTGATTCAGCAGCCCAGATGATGATTCACTATGGTTCTGAACTTGCCTAAGTTCAAGAGTGAACAACATTATTGGATCACATGAATTAAGAGAGTTTAAACATTTCTTCTCTCTTCCTCAATTTACCATGGGATCCAATAGTATTAGAAACCTGCAATACACCCTTTTACAACTCAACTCTGACCCTGCAATTTAACTCCAGATTATAAACCCAAATCCATTCTAAGGTTGATCTGAACAAAAGGCAATGCCATCACCAATTATTCAAACGCTGTTCCTTATGCACAGAAGTCAGAGTTTTGAAAGGGTTTTAGATGCACATGCATTTTAAATGCTGTCACTGGATCTCAGCAAATTAGAAAGTATATCTAACTACGTTGTGTATTTAAACCTTATTTACATTCAGAAATGCAGAGATTTCATCTAAACAAACAAAAACCCCAAACCAACATGCACAAAACATTTTAAAAAATCACATTTTAAAAAATCAAGAAATTGACATAGAGAATGAAATTATTGCCATTTTACCCAAATACCTATCAGTGGGAAATGTTATCATCCTAGTGGCTCATATGTATTTTAAATGCTTTATTTGCTCAACTTGTTTCAAATATAAAGGTAGATACATGTACGGCTACTCCATAAAATTTGGAACATGTTGAACCTTCTAGTTGGTGAACATTAGTAGATGGCAAACTGCCTACACCCAAAAAAAAAAAGTGAAGAATTTTACAGAGATTCTTCTAACCTTATTCAAATGACTCAGCTTTTGCCTTTTTTCCTCTCTATATATACCTGTTCCTCTCTTAAGACAAATCAGCCCTATATTAAAATCCTGCATTTCAAATATAACATTTCAGTTCCTTCCATATACAACGCACAAATTTCTTTCAGATATCAAGCAGCAATGTAAAATACAAAACACAAACTCAAAATGCCAACAATTACCTTTCTGAATGTTTCTTTTCACCTCCAAGACTTTTTTAGTTTGGCTTTAGAGCTAATAGTCCACAGCTGTTACTTTCCTATTGATTTGTGCTGCTTTCCCATAAAGTTAAAGTGTACAATGCAATGGATTTTAATAAGCCCAAGGTAACACTGCCATTAGAACTCCTCAGCAATTTCCCATGTACCCCACACAGAGCCATCACTCACATGTTGCCCATTAGTCTCTATCTCCCTGTTGCTCTGTTGATAATAACAGTCTCTCCCTCCTACCATCTTTCTTTTTCTTCTTTTTTTTGCTACTCCACCTTAGGCACCTACAATTGACATCCGGCCTCGATCGGCTACTATTCAAATGAACAATGCTACACACCTCCAAGAAAGGGATGAAGAATATGGGTATGAGTGTCTTGATGGCAAGGACTGTGCCAGCTTTTTTTGCTGCTTTGAGGATTGCCGAACAGGAGCGTGGAGGCATGGAAGAATACACATCCGCATTGCCAAAATGGACTCCTATGCCCGCATCTTCTTCCCAACTGCCTTCTGTTTGTTTAACCTGGTGTATTGGGTATCATATCTTTACCTTTAAAAGTAGAAGGAAATCAGTGATACGAGCCTTATTCACTGAATTTCTTAGAGAGATGGTTACCTAAGTCCACTTGAAGAATTAAATATGCGCTTTATAGTGGTCTGAATTCTTTAGTGCCATAACCCGTTAAATACCAATCATATCATCTGTCTAAAAATTGCCATCAGGTCATTGTGAATTAAATGTCCATTCAACATGCCAAAATAATTTGAAATAGAAATTGTATAAATAGGTAATATACAGCTATACCTGCTGGAATAGAAAGAAATAAAGCAGACAGGACAAGGAAAGCATGGCAACATCACTTAATAGTGATTTCAAGCAGGAGTGAGAGAGGGGAAGTTTCCCAGGTAAAGTGCTGTACAGTTTGTTAACACTGGCTATAATTACACTATAGCTTTATTCTCTGTGAGGTTTGCTTTTTGGGAAGAGTCATCTTTCACTTTGAATAGGTATTATTAAACTCAGAAAGTTAACTTCTACTCCCACCAAGATAAAAATAGACATCCCCCTTTGCCATCCCTTTAAGAGCACATGTACAATGCTGTAAATATTTCAAGACCTTGTAGTACATAAAGTTTAGTGCATGCATCTTTTGGGGGCCAAAATAAATGAAACAAAGGTACCATAAAGTTTTGTCTTTTATTTTGTGTCTCTGGATGTGCTATAGTAATTGAAATGTGGGCATTTTTTTCCTTGAAAAATTACCCCTTTCCCTCAATGCATGGAAGATCCAAGCAGACAGCACTTTCATGTAAGACATTAGAGAAGCCTTAAGGATTCAAATAAATAACAAGTAGACAAATCTGTATGGCCAATATAATAGCTCATAAGATATACTGTATGTGTCTGCTGCAAATGTAGCCTTCATTTCCCATTGACAATGTTGCTATATTTCAACTGAATTTCCAGTAATTATACATTGCAAGATCAGCTTCTGTGTTCTTGTTCTTTTCCCACATGGAGCAATCCTTTCTCCTTCTACAAGTGTTTGTGGGTTTGTCTGTTTATTCTTAATTCAGTTCAGGACATAGCTTTTATTCTAGACATTATTTTTGCATAAAGCTTCAAGTTCATTTTGAAACATTAGATATACACATATAGGTTGGACTGGATGATCTTGGAGATCTCTTCCAACCTGGTTGATGCTATGATGTTATTCTCTACTCATTCATGTCCTGGATCAGCAATAGTTGTTGTCAGTGCTGCTTTTCACTCAGTGAGTACCTTTACTAAAACCAACCTTTACCATGGCTAGCACACGGTTTATAGGCAGCCTTGAAAATAAAAGAGACAAACTGTGTCTCGATGACTAAATCACATGTATGCAGTACATCTGTATTTAAAACCTTCAACCCACCTAGGTGAACCTTTAAAACTGTCTATCCACTGGTTTTCAGGACCTGTATGATGCTCAATTATGCAACCTCCAGCACATGTAAATATGATTGAGGTTTTTATTTTCCTTTTTTTTTTCCTTAACTTTCAAAGATGTAAAATGTCACCTCCAGGAAAGTGGGCTTGCAGACTGAAAAGGGAGATATCTAACTTATCACTGCAGAATTATGAGTAGCTAAAATACAGGAACAGGAAAGTTTTCCAATGTTTGTATAGTTTTGGAAATAAAAATGTATTAAAAAAGGAATAAATCTTGTTCATCAGTTGCTCCTTGTCCAATGTATTTGAAAACATTTTAATAAAGGAATTGCACACACCTGTGACTTTTTCAATAAAACTGCTGCACTCAACTCCAGTTGTCTTGGGATCAGTTTGTTAAAAGCATGCTTCAAGGACTAGACTGCTTGAGGAGTTTGATTCATCAGCTGCCTAAAGCCAAGTGATTATAAACCTTATAACCCTTTCATTGCCTTGTTCTGTAGTCAGATGGCTCATCCCCACAACTTTCAAGGATGGAGACTAAATCTTTAAAACTGTTTTGAAGATTAGCCTTAAATAATTTTTTTAAACTGGCTTGGAAGTATCCTAATGAAGAGAGATAACTTTTATCTACTTAGAGAGTGTCTCCACTTGCTGAATGAGTGTCAATCACTTCACATGGGAATACAGACTGCCTTTATGTCTGTTTTTGCAGTGGTCAGTGATTTAACAGCTTTTTGCTGGCTCCTTGTAGTTAGTAAAAATGGCAGAAGGCTTCATTTGTTATCTGGTTCTTTTCCTTGCTACCAAATAGGCTTCAACTCAGAACGAAACAAATTACCTCTGAGGTGGGTCTCTTTAGTTTGGAGGAGACTGAAGAATGACTTCATTAATGTTTATAAATATGTAAAGGGTGAGTGCCAAGAGAATGGAGCCAGGCTCTGCTCAGTGATGCCCAATGACAGCACAAAGACCAGTGGGTGGAAGCTAAGACACAGGAAGTTCCAGGGAAACATGAGGAAATTTTTTTTCACTGTGAGGGTTACAGAACACTGAACAGGCTGCCCAGGGGGGTTGTGGACTCTTCCTCTCTGGAGATATTCAAGACCTGCCTGGATGCAATCCAATGTGATCTGCTGTAGGTGGTCCTGCTCTGGCAGAGGGGTAGGGCTAGATGATCTTTTGAGGCTCCTTCCAGCCCCTAACATTCTGTGATTGTAAAGCCAGACTGCCACCACAGTAAGATGAAGGCTATTATTCTGAATAAAACTGCTCAGAAATCAGTCTATATAGATACAGTCACACATACATATTATATTATATTTATGTATATGTTATTAACTTTCCCAGACGCATTCGGGAGAAGAAATTCACTCCCAATGCGACAGACTTCCTCAAATGTTTTCAAGCTCACGACACTGCAGACAGCTATTACTGCTCCAGGATGTGTGTGAGGATGTTCAGATAATCATTAAGAGTTCTGTAAAGTATACATTAATGGCACAACTATTTGCTTGCTATTTATATTCCAACAGTATTTGGATGTCCTGCCCAAGACAAGGTATTGTTTTCCCAGGAATTGTATCCTATAAACATATCAAAGCAGAACACTCTCAAAGCATTTATAAATCCTTATACCTTAATAATATTTATGAACTCTGGTTTGTAAATAAAGAGGCAGTATTCAGAAGGAGAATGTGACTCATCAATATCAGTTTTCAATGTTAGTAACCACAAAAGGCTGTATTTTAACTACCTAGCATAAGAGCCTCCGTATAATACAAAATTTTAGACAAAAGGTCCTGAAGTTGCGGTTTCCAGAACAGGTTATATATACACACTGGGGGAAAAAAAAGGGAAACAAAAACCAGACAAGTGGTATTTTACTAATGTGCTCATTTCTACCTCATTTTGCCACAGACCAAATAAAACCAATACGAATAGACTGGACAAATACACCATGCATATCGGTATCAACACCACTACTACAGCAGCAAATGTAGGAACACAGGAGAAAAAAACAGTCACTTTAAGGATGGCAGAGCACTAGCCCAGGTTGCCCAGAGAGGTTGAGGAGTCTCTATCTATGGAGATATCCCAAACCTGCCTGGACAAGTTCCTGTGTGATCTGCTTTATGTGATCCTCTCCCAGCAGTGGGGTTGGACAAGGTGATCTTCAGAAATCCCTTCCAACCCCCACCATTCTGTCATTCTGTGATATATTGGAGATCCAAATATTTAGATCTTCCTTCTGTGCCCTCAAAGCCCTGCAGTTTAAAAACGTCAGTATAAAAAGGGAAATTACTTGTGAAATACTTAAGCAAATGTTGAGAAATGAAAAAGCTTTGTTAGATGCACAAGTTGTAGGAGATATCATTGCTTTGGATGGAATAAAATAGAAGAATTGGACACATTTTTACATGATCTGTTTCACTACACAATCTGATGTTTGTAGGATCATGGTGGGGTGAGCTGTAAATCGGGATTTGAAAGAGGATAACAAATAATGTTTTTTCAGGTTTGATAGAGAATTTCTCTTGTTACAGAGGAAAGGCCAAGTATTGAAATCTTGCTGGAAGAAGCTGGTAGTTTGAGGAACAAAACTAAGGCATGATTACGAACAGAAGCTGAAGTCTGTATTGAGCTGATCTGCTCTATCCAGCCTGCAGCTGAGAACTGGATTAGAGATGCAAACAAAAGAATTTGCTGAATTATGTAAGATTTATGTATGTAATGGGCTAAAGAGGCAGCCCAAAGCGACAAGCTAAAAAGAGGAACTCAGAGGCTATGTGAAAATATAACAACATGAAATAATGAAGTTTGCTGTTCTCTGAACGGAACAGACTATGTTTAGGGTTCAGACTTCATCTGCGTAAGCAGATTTTGGTGATGCTGTGGCAGAAAGTTAATATCATCTAGAAATGAATAGCTAGGTCCAAGGTAACAACTTCAGGAAAAATAAAGCCTGTTTATGGCCTTCTGCACTTGGAGGAATAAAGACTTTTATTTTAAGCTAAGATATCCATGAGAGAATCCAATAGCAAGTACAAACACAAAAAGCATAGTAAAAATATAGAGACGAGAAAATAAAAGTTAATTATATTCCAGAGAAAACAGTGACCTTTTAAAATGCAAGTGTTTTCTTGCAAACAAAATTTCAGTTACTTTACAAAGAGAATTAAATTAAATCATATTAAAAATGTCACAGGTAAATCAGTTTATTATACTTGTGAGAGATCTATTGTTCCATTTATAAAAACTGAAGTGCACCTTCAGCCCTTATTTGGAAGGATCCTGTAGATGAAAAGTCTTAGGCTTCCTACTAAATTATAGAATCATGGAATGGTTTGGGTTAGAATAGACCTAGGAGATGATCTAATTTTAAGCTACCTGCCATAGACAGGCACACTTTCCACTAGACCATCTCCATAGTTTATTTCCCATGCTACAAGCCTTTGCATGCAGATGTTTAAGTTGGGCCTCCTACAAAACTGATTTACTGTTTGGAATCCCTCTGCATTTCTCTCCTACAGATCTGTGATCCCTGTCCATGCTCTGGTCATCCATTCCTCCCACTGGCATCAGAGTGGTAGGAGTGGAATGGAATGAAGTTCTCCTTCCCTGGCAAGTTTAGTTTAAAGTCCTCTTCACCATCTTGGCATGACTATGGCCAAAGATGCTCTTCTCCTTCTCTGACTAATGGAGCCTCTCAGGTCTCAGTAGATCAGGTTTCTCAAAGTAAGTCTCATGGTCTAAGGAGTCAAACCCCTGGCTATGACATCAGCCTCTTAACCAATTGCTGATTTGCCAGAATCAACTGGCCTTTTCAAGCCCCTTTTCCTGGACCAGGGGGAATGATTGATAGAAACATAATACTGTGTTTCTCTTCTTCAAGTCCAGATTTATATTGAAAAACATTATCTGTTGAATATGCAAAAGAAAGTTCATGACCTTTAAAAGATCTGGAATAGCAGACATGAACTAAAATATTTGCTTACAAATCAGCAGACCATTTGAATAATTCATTCCAGAATGTTGAATTACTTCAGAAAAACATATTTTAAAAGGGTGCTTTGCTTGCAAGAGAAAAACACTCTTACACAGTATAAGAATGGAAAAGATTTTCTCATTTAGACTCACATAAATTTTCTATTGATTATCAAAATGAGAAAAGGGAAAATAAGTAATAAGAAAAGATGAATATAGCTTTAATTCAACTAGCATGAAAAACATTAGAAATATTGATCCTTCCACACATAATTTCTCTTAGTGGCATACTGAAATCTGATGAGATTTATTCAGCCCTTAGCCTCTGTAAAACTTTCAGGTAAATGCTCTAAGCCTAACCATAGATTCAGTCATTTTGCTGTAAGAAGCCTAATCTTACTTTGCCTTCAGGAAGAGAAAAAACAAACAAACCAACCAACCAACTCTAACAAATAACCCCCCAAAAAAACCCAAACAAACAAACAAAAAAAAACCACAAAATAACTCAAACCCCCAAACCTACCAACAATAACCCCTCTCCTCCAAAAAATATTCCTGACCAAGACTTCTCATTTCATTATTAAAATGAGACACAAGCACAGAGAAACATCTACCCAGATAATATATTTATTCCAATAAAAATAGTAGATGAGGCTATAAACTACTTGAAAGACCTGTTAGAGAAGATTTAGCATAATTGGATACTTTAGTGTATTAAAGAAAAAGTAGAGCAGTTTCTTCTCTTTTCCCATAATCTCAAATATATTGTTAAAAACATCAGCATCAGTGGATAGCTATGTCACAAATACATCCCCAGCTGCAACGAAGTTAGAATCTATACTTAGGCCTGTAGATCTACATTTTTCTTTAGTTTCTTCTTGTTCAGGAAGAGACACTAAACCTCTGTCTCTAAAGCTTTCCTTTGACATATATTCAATGGTTTAAAAAAAATCCTACACCTAAAATCCCACATAACTTGGAGAGTTACCACTCAGTCATCTATGCAACTCTAGAATTCATTGTTCAGATGTTCTCCAGAGCACTGACAACTCATTTTCGTGTGTTGGACAATTGGGAGGGAAATGGCCCTTACACTGCTCTGTTACATACCTGGTTTTGTGGTTAGATCCCACATGCCCATCTGTATGAGCTTAGATGCACCAAAGAAATCCCTGCTCAAATCTACCACGCAAGCACGTAACTGTTGTAGAATATTGTAACTTGTGCTAGCAAAAGCAGCCTTAAAACCACAGAAGTGTCTGCTCCTTGTGACTTGCCGCATTTTGTCAGGGATCTCGCTGGCTCCGCTGAAGCTCACAGAGAGCCAGAGATGGCAATGGAGATACATAGATTAGCATAAGAGAAACACAGGAGAAAGCTGCAAAGTTTCTTTAAGAGGTAATGAAAATGTTTTTCACTTCTGAGATTGCTGGACAGGTACACACAGAATTGCAAAATTATCAGTTCAGTGATACATTTGCTCTGCCAACACAATGTTAAGGTGCATTAAAAGTCAGTAATATTCATCAGTGTGTATCTCACACCTTGTGTCTGCTCCAGCATTTAACATTAAAAATACCAACTGGATATACCAAGTTTTTAAGTCATGTTCAAATGTATCATACTAGATATTTCACAGTAAATACTGAAAGAAGAGAAAGAGTTCAGTTTTATGAACTTTCTTAACATTCCCCAAGTATTCTTTGTGAAATATCATGCTACCTGGGTATATTCTGTGAGCAGGTGAAGTTTGAAATGCTTTGCATTTTCAAACTCTCCAGCAAACTGCCTGGCCCCATTAAGGAGGTAAGTACTACAAACGTCACCTTAAGAGAGCAGCAGCCCTACTTGTCTCAAGCGATTTTTGGTTTGGGTTTCCCTTGCAGCTTGGGGGATGATATATAAAGCTCCACTGCATTACTTCTCTTCTGAATCAAAAAAGTCCCTTTAACTCACATTAACAAAACCGATTGCAACCTATAGCCTGGGTCAAAGCTCTTTCAGCCTATTTATTAAAGTAAATGACCATAATTTTTGGCTGCTAGCAAGCAAGTATGTTACTGCATTGCAGAGCAATATGCCCATGGGCGGCGAAAGTCCCTGGGTATAGTTTCTATGGCCCCACGATTTCCCAGTCATTGACTAATAATGTTACATAAAAATAAGATTTTTCTGGTTCAAGTATCAATAGCTAAAACCACAACACTCTTCTAAGCAAGTATACTCAGCTAATAATACAAATTCTATATTGAATTGAGTTTTACAGACTCTTCTGCTGCCATATGACGTGCACTTCACAGCTGATCTGGAGATTTTTATCTACATCATCCGAGTTTGCTCATTTTAAGACTGAAACACATGGATGGAGACAATGATGAACAGGAAAAGTCAACCAAAAGAATGAGAAAAAGGCAAGCAAGAAGAGACCTGAACAAATTCACCAGGTTTAAGTTTCAGAGTATAACAAAGTTAACAGTTCTGGTGTAAAAGGCAACATTTTTGAGATTACAACATCTAAACAGACAGAGGAATGCTATCATTACAGAGAAGAGGGAAAAAAAGAAAAGATACAGGCTATGTGAAGCCTAAATCGACACCTGTATAAAGTTTACATCAAAAGACATAAACTGAATGAGAATCCTTTGAGATCCAGTCTATGCCTTAATCACAAATCTGTCCTTTCTATGGCATAAAATGAAAAATCCCTCCACCTGCCTGTCAGTTAGTGACAGCATTATAAGAGGATTAAAGATGAAAGGTTTTACAGAGGTTTCTAAACTGCAGATCTTACAGATTCTTTGCTTTCTCTCTCATGAAGATTTTATATTTGTTCTCACTTTGTATTTCAGTTTTCCTAATCTAAAATGAAAGTCATTGAGACTGAAATGTATGTTTTGCTCTTTATGCACCGAAAACACAGCAAAGAAAGCTGTCAGTGAAGATCAAACTGTGAAAACAACAAACTGCTTAGAGAGAGCAAAGAGAAGGTGTGAAGAGGATTCTTGCATAAGAAATAGAAATAATTAAAAAGAGCAAAAAGTATGCAAGGAAGCAAGCAAACCAGACTATTATGCAAACATGGAAGTTTTCAGTTTAATTAAAAATATGTGAAAAATCTTGTTATCCCTCACAGAGGAGCAGTTAATATCTTCTGCAAGCACCCTTGAATAGATGAGTGTTTTCAAACAGGATCTGCAGTCCTTGTAATGTCCCAAGGGACTACTCATGGAGTAAAGAATGACACAGTGTAAATCCAAAAAATATTCAAAATGCTGTCAATTAGGCAGCTCAAGTTTATTTCCCTTTTCTTGGTATCTCAAAGTTATATAGAGCTCTAATAAAGTTTGTGGGCAGGAGGAAGAGGGCTAAACAAAACTTCATTATGGATAAAAACCTGTCATCCCTTGTCTGAATGTGCAAGCCTGGAGAAGAAAGTGGTATAGAGACCTGTACCTAATCAGCCCACAGAAGTGGTCTGTCATATTACATGGAACCAGCAGTTCCTGTTTCCAACACAAGTTATGCTCTTATCAGACTGGCTGATGGTGTACTTCAAGCCTGCAAGTAAAGTGGATCAGAATGGAATTACATCAAGTCTCAGTAACAGTGGAACAGTTCAGATTATGTCATATGGTCATCAGCCAAAATATCTGATCCATTTTCTATCCAAATTCACTGTGAAGCTTGAAAGATGTGGTGGAAAATTAGCAGTTGTGTACTGTGGCCATACAGTATAAAAGCAGAGCTGTCTCGAGCCAACATGTTCTGACTGCATTTTTTTTAATTGTTTAGTTTCCTAGTTGTAAGTCTTGTTGATTGCTTCTCCACATTCCAGTGTTGGTGTTAAAAAAACCCTAGGGGTGTTGAGAGATGGTAAGACCATCTGTTTTGATATTTTCCAGATTCTATGTCTCTATTTTCCTAACATACTATAGCTGTTGCCTGAGATTGGATAGAAGCTTCCTCCACTGGGATTTGAAAAAGATATTGCACTATGTTAGTAATTTGTTTGGGATGACAATCTCCTATGACTAGGAGGAAACCTCATTTTACCCACCACTGTTTCAAATAATGTCTCTTCTTGCAGAAATATGAAGCATCATTCTGACAGTGATAGTTCCAAAGACTCCAAGATCACATTGATTTTTTAACATCTTTCTCTCTTTATATTTCCATCACTCCCTGAAGCTTTGACATCAGTTTCTAACATTTCAGACACATTTGTTTACCATTTTCTCTTGAATGAAATGTCAGCAGGTCATATCCATTGTTCCACTACATTATAGCTTAACAGTACTAAATATAAAGTGTTCTGCCTCTACACACCTTTCTATTCCAAAGTCTCTGGCTGAAGTAGTATCCTGACTTATCACAGAGCACTCTCTAACAGTCTAAGATATCTTAAGTTTATCACAGGTTGCCTAAGGAGGGGACAGAGGCCCTGATCCCTGGTTTGATTCAAGGTTAGGCTTGATGGGGCCCTGAGCACCTGATCTAGTTGGAGATGTCTCTGCTCAGTGCAGGAGGGCTGGACACGATGAATCTTTGAGGGTCCCTTCCAACCTGATGCATTCTGTATTTCTTCTGCAAATTACACTCCTATCAGAAGACTTAGACTCAGTGATCCAGCATTATTTTTAAGTGAAAAACAAACTGCAAGGACCAGCCAATTTAGTCTTTTCTCTCTAAAATATTATCTTATTATGTAAGTGAATACAAATGAATACAAATCCACTATGCTTTTCATCTCTGTTTTGAACTCAAAAGTTACATTCAGAAAGGTTTTAACCATATTCTTTCCTTAATTCCTGCTTCCCACCCCCCAGAAAAAAAAAATGCTGATCTTGCCTCTGTAGTATCTCTGCAGGCTCAGAGTTGCCTCATGTAGTGTGCATATTTGAAACTTGAACACTACTTATCATCAGAAAATACAATAAAATAGGTCTAGCTGAATTGCAGAGCCTGGCTCTTAGACTTCTTAAAGATAATGGAGATACATGCTAAGTGCTGCTGCAGGCAAGCTGGCTTTATTCAAATTTGCAATGAGACTAAATCAGCACTATTGCTAGAAAAAGTAGGACTCAAAAGCATAAGACATTTAATTAACCTTTCATTACAGAGGACTGATCCTCCACAGCAGGGATCATATAAGTCGATCCTACAGAAATTGGCACTGCTCCCATCTGCTCTGTGAATGAACAGCAAACTTCACAGTCCTCACCTTTTGGGAGCAAAAAGTTCAGACACATATAGAAAAGTGGTTTTCAGAAAGCTTTAAACTCTGGCTGCAGTCCAGGAAAATGGCCCTTTGTAACCATCTGTGTACAAATCCATTAGAGAGGGACTGAAAATCATAAGTTACTGAGCTGTCAGTGACCTAGAAAGGGCAGGAGAGTATTGACAGGTCTGCTGGTGTCTTGCCTGGAACTCACATTGCAAAATGGACCACAGTCAGAAAGATGAGTCACTGTAGCTTTTTCTACAGACAAACCTGAAATCATTTTTGCAGATGAATACCTAAGAATACTATGTCAAGCTAGCTAATTTTGTCTTCATTTTTCATAGCTTCTGATCTCCACAGTTTCTACTGCTTTCAGATCTGAAATTCAGATCACTAGAAGTGACCAAAAGAAGTTTCAGGCCAAGAGTACAGTAACATTAATGTGCTAAAAATTATTACTCATGCATGATAGGAGAAAGAGACTTGCTGAAGAAATTATCACAAATAAACACTCCCTACAAAAAGTATCTAAAATATTTCTAAAAATCTGCCTAGAATACTTGCATAACAGAATGGATATGAATGAACAACTGCTGCATGAAAAGAACAGGGTGTCATTTTGGGTGGAAAAGAAATGATGAGTTTTAAAATCCCAGAAGATTGTGTTTGAATCATATTGCCATAACTGCCCTTACAGATAAGCACAAACATTCTAGAGATTACAGATTGCTGGTGAGAGAAGGGCTTGTTGATCTAAAGGGAAGTTCACCATATATATAATCTATACTGGACACAGGTTTCCAGTTTCCCTCTCCACAATCAGAATTACTGCAAATAATGGAGTCAGTTTTCCAACTTGCGTTTCAAGTTGTCTTTGTATCCATTTTCTCCAGAACTACATAAGCAAATGAAAAAGAGATTTAAAACTAGGTCCTGTGGAGTAACACATTTTGTGTTTATTTTTCAGTTGGGAGGCATATTCAGAAGTCTAAATCATTGCACTGATACTGTTGGAGCATTTTTAATTCAAGCATCACTTCTTATGTCTATTTTCACAGATGAAAATACTGTGGCATGATCCAAAAATTATACTCCTTGACTAAAATCCTGACGATTTTACTACCTTCTTGGAAAAGTGCAGTTTGCTGCTCATGGACCTCTCCCTACCAGATACCTTACCCATTTATGTCTGCTTTCCTTTTGAAGTCCCCTAAGAAAGAAAAAAAACCCAACAAATAAGGAAAAGATACCAGCTTCACCACTACAAGCCTTCCTCTTTCATTACTCTTCCTGACACAGGAAAAGATTTTATTCTGTTGAAGGCGACAAACTATACAAGGCAGTCTAATTCTCAAAAGGTATTTTCTAAGAGATTCATTACAATTAGAAATAAATAAAGTAACAGCTGTGGAGGAGGACTGAAACCCCTCTAAGATAAAGCATTCAGTAAACCAGTAACTGAATTCTCAAAAAAAAAGTTGTCCATCCTCAAACAATTAATTTTTTTGTATTGGCTGTTAGCCATTAAGCTTTCATTCCCAGCCACATTTGCCAGGTTCTTTTTGCTCCATGTGCCCAGACCTATTTTTCAAACCCCTTGTCAAGGATTTAGTTCCTTTGATGTGCCTGGCTTCTTTTCAGTCCAGACAATTCCACAGAAAGGCATTTTCCCAAGCTGTTACACTTCATTATCATAAAAGACAGCTTTTAGCTAGCCCACTCATACATCTTCCTACACAGCACCAAGATGACCGTAGTTGGTACAGTATATGGATAGACAGATGTAGCTGCCAAATTCAGAGTAGTTATGTTCCTGCTAAAATTCACTTACTGGCAAACAGATGTATCAAGAAGAAAGCCCAAGAATCTTTACTCCCACTGTCTCATAAATATCACTATCCATTTGGAATAAAGAGGGGGTTTGGCAATACTAATTGTTTCCTTTCAAACCATCTATCTCTTCATTCAATACAAAACCTGCCCAGCAGCATGCATTTTTCCTATGTTTCAACAAATACATATCTTTTTTGTAATCTTCTCCTTTGATATTAGATTTCTTCTGCTGACAGATATCAAACCTCTGTTAATGCTTATTAGAAACACATCTCCTTTAAGACACAGAGAAAGCATTTTGTTGCTTTCATACAGAATAAAAGCAAACTAAGAAAATGCCTCAGTGTCTTTCCCCTCATTTGGGCTCACCAGAGCCATGACAACAAAATCAAGAGTCATAACATAGTAAAAAATGTAAAGGCAGAAGGCATTCCTTTGAGTTAAATATTTGGACTCCTGCCCTAACAGAGGCTTGGCTACATCTAGCTATGTACTTCCATGGTCTTAAAAACTGCATTTCTATGCTGCCTTTTTTTTTTTTTTTTTTTTTTTTTGGTGTCTTTAAAAAGACTTCTCTCAACAAATCTGAAACTCCACTTCTATATTTTCCACTCATAATTGCTCATGACTTTGGAGGATTTGTCATTTTAATCTTCAGACAGAAATAATTCCCTACCTCTTTTTTATAGTTGTTCCAAATTCTAGGAGTGAGATTTTTAGGTTTTGGTTTTCTTCTCATCTAAGATCTTTCTTAGACATCTGCATTTGTTTTGTGTCTTCCCTGATGGGCAGCAGTTGAATATGGATATAGTCCTCTGATTGAGAGACAGCTAGCTGTAGTATAGGTTACTTGGACACAGAAAATATTAATTCTTCCCCTATCTGTAATCACAGAGCAGATTTCCAGTCAGTTCTCATTTTCAACTGTAAGGATAAAGAAAAATACCAGAGAATTAGAAGGATGCTTTTTGTCTCCATTCTTATCAAGGAAAAAGGCAGGATCAGCAGCAGCAGTGTGGCTGGCTCTCTTTCCTCCCTTCTGGCAAAGCATTGGCCGCAACTGCATCTGGTGCCTGATGATGGTAAGAAAAGGCCTTTTGCAGCCACCCCCACCTGATGTGGGGTTTGAAGTCCCGTTACAAATAGTAATTTGGCCTTTGCTGTTTTTCTACTGACCAAGTAAAATTAGTTAATATTTAGCTTGTAAACTCTTAATTTTCTTAAAGAGTTGTTATGAACTATATAGTCAGTCATTTTTCCTCTTCTCATTCTCAGGCTGATTTCCTTTACCAATTGAAACGTTTGATGTCTTGGCATAGAACTCTGAGTTGTTCACTTGGAGTAGATATCACAAGTGTTTCATGTTCAAAATATGTATGAGGTGTTAATAAACTAGGTTAACACAATCTGATTTTTTTTTAATTTCTGATTAGGTGCTTCATATAAATAACAAATACTGCTTAAAGTGAGAGCAATCTCAGTGCTGCAAATTACATTTCAATTGCAAATGCATTTCTGTGGACTTTTAGCATAGCATTTAAATTTAATGCGTACACATAAAGTAAGTTTCTTGTCTTAATAATTAGAAGAAAGTCAACAGAAATAAGAAATCGTAGGCAAACTTTATGAGAAAGTATTTTTGGTTTTGTTTCTCTTTCAAGTGAAGCTCCCAGTTTGTTTGGTTTTTTTCCAATAACACCCAATGATTTGTATCTTAACGTTTATGTAGCTTACTGAGAGGTTAGGATGGCTCACTCCCAGGCATGACAATGCCTTCACTCTCCTTAAAGCAGATACATTTACGTGCTGGGACAAAGCTCTAGGCATTCTCTGTCAACCACTGAATCAGGGAGTATCATGGCAAACCCTCAGATGCTAGTGCCTGCTCAGTCACCACCTTCACAACTGACTCACCTCTGCCACTTTCTGAAGCTGATAAAAGTGATTCTAAAATGTAACTTCTCTGCCTCTGGGAAATACCACATGTCAAAAAACTTCCATTAGAAAATGCTGTTAAATTGTGGAAGCTGAGCCAGAACTTTAATATTCAATAACAAGGTATAAATACCTCTAGAAAGTAGAAACTGGTAATAGTTCTAATATCACCTGCTGCATCTTCCCTTTAGTCTTTGGTTACAAGAAAGAATATCAACATATCTGGGAAATGAAATCAAACTGAGTCCCCAGTTGCCCTGTCATGATATAAACTCCTATCTTACTACACGGAATCATAGAATCATTTTGCTTGGGAAAGACCTTGCAGATCATCGAGTCTAACCTTTCTCCAAGTCTACCAAATCTAGTGCTAAACCATGTATCTTAACACCACAACTCTGCATCTTTTCAACACCTTTAGGGATGGGGCTTCAACCACCACCCTGGGCAGCCCATTCCAGTGTTCAAGAATGCATCCAGTGAAGAAGTTTCTTTTAATATCCAATTTGAATGTGGGGGATTAAGATTATCTCAAAAGAGGCTTTCCTGCTAATAAAATCTCCTATTTAAATATGATCAGTACCAATAGTACTAACAAGGTGCTGAGTTCAGCAGTGCAGAGCAGCATTAAACTGTGTTAAAAGTCATGTCATGATTTGAATAAATGATTTTTCAACCTACTATTTTACACTGATTAGCTTCCAATCTCTCTTAGTGCAACGGTACTGCATTTCTTCCTTCTTGCTCCCTGCTCTGTTACTTCCAGCCTGATGACAAGATATCCATTCTTTCCTGATTTTGTGTTACTATGTCATAATGGGAAAGAATATCTCTGACCTCTCCTATACAGGCTGGTATCATGAATGAAAACCTTCTCTGGGTATTTGAAGAATTGGAGGAAATTTCTTTTACTCTGATGAAAAGTCAGTAAGGATCTAAATCTCTTTCTACATGGGAGAGTCCTGGAAGAGCAATATTAGAATGAAACTTAAGAAACTGCAGAAAATAAAGAAGTATTTTATAACAGTAAACTTTTTAGACTCATCTAGGTACTATTATCTTCACAAAACACATGTTGTCTGAAACTATTTTACAGATTTACAGATTTTACAATTAAATTGATTTGTTCAGTTCAGATAGTTAGGAAAACTACCCTAAAGAATGTTGTTTGTTTGGGTTTGTTTTGTTTTGTTTGTTTTTTGAAACTTATTCTTACATTTCTCTTGAATCAAATCAAACCACAATGCTTTAGTGTTTTTATGGACTATCCCCTATTTAATAAAAATTATGATCATATATATATACACACACATATATAATGGATTAGTAAATCTTGTAGGTAAGTAGATTTTGTCCAGATGTACCCAATATTCTACATTCACATCAAGACTCCTTGGATGTTCTTTGTCTGTGTGCTTACTTCTGAGCTGCCTTGCAATGACTCTAGCCTATGTGACCAAACAAGTCACTAGCCCATTGCTCAAACCCCTTTGTCATTTGGGAAAATACTCAGAAGAGTAGTTACTGCATTTTGTTTTATTACTGCAGTCTATAATACTTTACTCTTTGTCAGTACTATCACTTCTAGATCACTGTTTCTACTTCTGTGTCTTTTCCCCTGATTTGCTCATCACTGGGGAAAGTATTTGCTGAATTTTGGGGAAAAGGACTATACTTTCCAAATATATGTTAATATATAATTGTTGCTGGTTTAACAGCTACCAGAAATTGAACTTTGCTTCCAATTTCCATTTTCTCTCATCCTTACTATTGAGCTGCAGCTTTTACCCATACAAGAAATAGTTTCTTTTCTAGCTGTGGTTAGTATGTTCCATAACCAGAGCAGAGACAAACTGTAATTGTGAGTAGAAGCAAATTCTTTATAGTGCTAACTAAGAACAGACAAACAACTCTTCTATCACACAAAGAAATACTGTGTTTGAAAAACAGATCAATAAAATGCAAATGCCAGAATTCTGTTGCATTTTATGAATCACAACCCTTAAATACAGCATTTTATTGAATCCCTGTAGTGCCACTCTTTCAAAATACAAGGTGCTCATTCACTCTCCCCTCCAGTGAGATGGAAGGGGACAACTGAAAGCGCAAAAGAGAAAAAATGTGTGGGCTGAGATAAAGACTTTTCAAAGGTAAAGCAAAAGCAAAACAAAAGAAATTAATTCACTTCCTCCCTTTGGCAGGCAAACCTTCAGCCATCTTCAGGAAAGCAGGGCTCCACGATGCATAACAATTAAACATTAACAGAACTCCATTATAGCTCTGAATGTCTTCTTACCCCATCTTCTTCCACCTCTTATTACTGAGTGTTGATATATGGTATGGAGCATCCCTTTGAACAGCTGGGGTCAGCTGTCCCAGATGAATTCCTTCCCAAGTAATAGTGCACCCCCTGCCCACTCACTGGAGGGCGGTGTTAGAGGCAGAAAAGGCCTTGACTCCATGTAAGCAACTATCAGCAATAAGGAAAACATCCCCAAATCATCAATGTTGTTTTCAGCTCCTATGACTCTATCTGAGCCAAATCCAATAAAAGAATCCATACTGTTTGTGTTCAAGAAAGGGCAGTGGTGTCAGAACTGCTTCAGCTGGTAAGGAAGCAACTCAGAGAAGCAATGCAGTGCATCTTACACTTCTGTAGCTGCTTTCTTAGAGTCCATAACAAAGCCATTATGTTTATGCACAGATAATATCTGGACATGCTAGATTAATTTTATGGGGTTACAAAATATCTCATAATTCAATGTTATGCAAATAAGTTGCAGCTCTTGGATATCAGTGATGCCTTGAGTTAGAATATCTGGGTGCTCATTGCTTATAGAAATAAGCCACTTGCAAGTCCCTTAGAAGAGTATGATATGTAAATTTGCATTCAGATGCATCAGTCACAGATAATTCACTTGAAGTTGTTTTTCTCTAACTAAACCGTTTGGGGCAACTGAACTAGAGGTTGTGGTTGTTTGAGAGAAACATGGATGCCAACAAGGTTAACAATTGCAAATGCATAAAATACATTCAAACATCAAGTCAATGCATCTTTATCCTCCTTTTCTTCATGCTCTTTTTAAACAGAGTACCTTCTTAATCAGTATTTGGACTGTAGCAAAAGGAAATTCTGGAATCAATGCACTTTGATACTGAACTTGCAATAATTTTACACCTCTATTAACTACGTTAGAATAACTTAAGAGGTAATGTGCATTACAACCTGTGAGAACATCTGCACACTAACATTTATAATCTATCTGGAAGTCAGAGCAACCTAGATAAGCACAATAAATTTCAAATTAGAGGGAAACTATTACAAAGTTTGCCGACCTTCACAGTTATAAATCCTGTTTGGTCAGGGCTATGCCTATTTTGTAATATATCTGTCACATGAAAAGTCTACTGTGCACTCTCAGGCCAATAAATCCCAGCCCATTACTTCTGTAAACAATTTTTAGAATTTTGCTCTAGACAAACATAAGAGATTCTTGTTTTTAAAAGAAAATACACTTGGAAAAATAGATCCTCTTTGCAAGAGAGTAAGTATATAGAAAACACTTATAATTAACTCCTTAGAAGAACTGCTGTCACTACCAGGTAATATGTACCTTTTGTTCCTCAGCTGCCTTAAAGAGTAGTGCAATTTTCTTTGATTTTTGACATTTTAAGTTTTAAGTTTTGGGGGTCTTTCATCTTTTGTGAACAAATAAAAGCTTCAGTCACTTTTCTAGCATATTATACTAACACAACTTCAAATATGTTCATGCTGTAGCTTCTAAGTTAGCTTCTATACCCACCACGCTTAAGTCTGTGATGGTATTAGATGCAATAGAGTTGGTCTAAATCTATGCCTTGTGTAGCACCCATGGCCATCACAATTTGGAAGGTGAACTTACTGTAAGTGTTTCTTGTAAAACTCATCTGAGTTAAACCATTCCTCAAATATTTTTCAATCACATAAAAAAAGAAGTAAAAAAGAATCATCTGACTAGAAGTGTGTAAATATGCCTGGAGATACTTAATACTAGCACACAAGAAAACCAGTGCTAAACTTATTCTGACTTTGGGGTTTTTTAAGTTTTTCACTGAATCTGGGGCCTGGTGCTCAAGTCAGCTCATTTTGGTTGGATTGCAGGGCAAGTGCTCATTTTCTCAGTAATGGGACTGCACTTTGTCAGTATAAGAATCTCTTTGGTGCTTAGAGTTGTTTGCCTGCTTCAAGAAATATTTCTTGTAGTAAACTTGTGTCCCAGGTGATTACTAAGGAGGAAGTGTTTTATGAAAATATTGAAGCCTTCTTGCCCAACACATTTTACCTTGAATTGAAAAAAAAAAAAAAAAGTTTTAAACAAACTGATAGATGGTTTAGAGTATTTTGATACATACTTTTTCCCCCTCATCTACCTGTAAATAGTCCAATTATCTTTAAAGCACGTACAGACAAGGATGTACAATCCTAGTTGTGAAACTTCTCACAAGTTAGTTATTTCATAATATGCACAGGAGAACATTGATAACTGTAGCTCACAGACTATGCTGTTCATAGCAGGGCAGTACTGTTTTTGCTAGCAGGTTTTCTCATCTATACATAGCTTATCTTTTCAAGTAAGCATTATGTCTCAGTAGTTGACTATTTAGGTGAGTCGTTAGCCATTCCAACCCTCATTTGCAAGACAAAATTCACCTTATTCTCTGTCAAGAACCTGCAGATATAAACACACTATCTACCATCAGGTGATAGAAAATATAACAGAACACAGTAAGTCTCTTAATTGGGAATCCAACCTCACACAGACATGATGTTGGCATCCATAAACTACTTATTAACCTATAATGTCAACTTCATTCAGTTCTGGGTTGCTCTTTATGTCAAGCAAATTGGTACTTTAGGTATGGTACTTTACCATACCTAACAAGCTACAATAAAGGACACAGACAAGGGTAACAAAACAACAAATTGACAAGACTTGCTATAGGCTTTCTGAAATCAAAGAATGAGGACATTTTTTACAACACTGCAAATGCAAATTGGCAGATAAATCAAGGAAACAACAATTAAAAAATCAAATTATGACATTAACATTGCAAACTGTGGACCTGGAAAGACTTTTTTTTTTTTTTTTTTCAGGAAAGCCTTTCACAGTAGTGAAATTAATACACAGGTTCAGCAGTTATGCTCCACTATTTGTCATCATAACTATGCTCCTAGCATGCTTCTGGGTTTGTATCAAAAGCAAGATCGACTGGTTAATCACTACATCCAGTAATGCAAATACCACCTTGCTCAATCTTCACACAGTTTGACTTTAGCAGATGACTTCACACATTGAGAATGAATTAATTTTTCATGCCCACCTGAACTGTATCTTCATGTGAGTTTTCTGATATTTAAAAAACAAAGGCAAAAAGTAACACAAGTAACAACTGTTAAGACTTGAGACAGAAAAAAAAAAAAAAAAGCAAATAAACACATCCTGAGGGTTACCTGAAATGAAAACTAATATTCTATGTATATTGGAAACAGAACAGCAGCCTGTAATAATCTCTTTATTTCCCTTTGCCAGCTTATTCAAGTATTCAGTACTGGCAGGCAGAATTGAGTATGCCTGGTACAGTTACACCTGAAGCAGTGCTCACTGGAAGCCAGTAAGTGCCATTTTGCAGCCATTGCATCACAAAACAGCTGAGAAGTATTTGCAACTAGAAGCAAGATTGTAAATTCTGGATACCTTCCAAAGACAAAATCCAGTTGTTTTTCAGAAAACTAATTATGATTAAAACAAGTCCTAACCCCAAATCAACTCTCTTAAATAACATACTGCAGTTTAAAATGCAGTTGGCTATTCAAAGAGCCTCTGGTGGTAGCAAGCTACAGCCACAGAGCTAAGAAACTAGCATTCCACTGGCAGCTGAAAATCTGAGTTTGTTAGGTAGCAAACACAGATGAAGGAGTTGAGGGGAATTGTCACAGACTATCAGAGTGCATCTTTGAAAAACAATCTGTAGTGCTCCTACACAGAAGAGAAGGTACTTGAGAGCCTTAAGTCAATTTTCTTACAACTGTGTGAGAAACTGTGCAAAAAGGTCATAAACTGCGAACATAGTGATGTTGTTAATATCCTGAATTAAATAGCCAGTTGAAAAGGTCAAGGTTAGAGTAAAAGGATAGCAACAAACATGTAATGAAAGCTTCCCTCATAGGAAAGCAGTTAGGGCTTAGAAATACTATCTATTCCTCCTCTGTTGCTCATTCTTATGACTGTCCATAATTACCTAAGACATCAAACTATGTATTTTTCAAAGACACAGTGAAGAAATTAAGTCAATACTGACTCATGGCTGCTTCAGTGCATCTCAAGACTGCCTGTGATTTAACTCTGCAATCAAAGCTACAGTATTTCTGAAGTAAAAAATGCAGAGCACAGACATTTTCTAACAGAATATGCTGGAATGCTACAGAGAGGAAAGTGTTGTGGGCAGTTATGAAAGGCCTTTATTCTTGATTCCAAATACAAGAATATATCCTTAATTACTTAAGAATATCTTATTGTGCAGTAAGAGGCCAGCAAATATTTAAAGCTACCCATTTAAAGTAATTTTCAGAGTGTCACACTTTCTCTTTATAAAAGATTGTAAGATAGTTTCAAACATATATTGATTGAAATATTATTAAGACAGTGAATTTCAAAGTGGGGTGAACCTCAGATTGGCAGATGCTGATATGTAGTCTCAGATTGCCATTTAAACACTCATCAGAATGTGACTGCTTTCAAGAGCTGTTTTTTTTTGCAACGGATAACAGCTATTTAAAGACACCAAGCCTTACTTGCCAGTTTAGGAGGCAGGAACCAGCAGGGGGTAAACACAGCAACACTAATCCCAGTGGTAACAAAATAAACATTGGAAAAAGTGCCAGTCACTTTGTTAGAGCAATTAAAGGCCTGTGTCGCAATCCTCCAAAACACTTGCCATGTTCAATATGAACGTGTGGGTCCCTTCTCAAAGGCCAAGTACCCTAAGCAAATACATTTCCTGACAGAGCAGTTCCATTAAATTAAAAATCTGGCCTTGTGCTTGTGAATTTGAAGTTCAATAAAACTATCTGGATCTGCAGTTTTCACTCTATATACTATCTTGCCTTCGTGTGCATTGCATTAGTGTCTATGTCTGAAGCACTGTGTTTTGCCTCCAGGATGCCAAAAACCTTCTACCCCTAGTTGACTCTGCAAGGCTGTGCTTCAGTGGAGCAGTTTTCACTCAGAAGCCTTTATTCATGTCTACACTTTTCCTCACTACTGTGCTATAAACCTGGGGCATATTTTGTGTATTAATTCAAAACCCTCTGAAGAGTGCACCAATACAGACTGCACTAGGGTTCTTTGTAACTGCTAGGTGAAAGGGTGTCTTTTTCTTCTGGTGGTCTAAACTTGAGTCTCAACAACTGGCAGTCACAGTACCACAGTATCATCAGGGTTGGAAGAGACCTCACAGATCATCAAGTCCAACCCCTTACCACAGAGCTCAAGGCCAGTCATCTTCCTTGGAAAAGTCAAACAGTATGTAACACATTCTGCACACTCACAAAACTTTGAATCATTCACTTTTCTTGTAGATGCTCTACCTGGATATGAGCAAGCACAAAACAATAGCTAAAATTGCCTTACACTTGCAGAACTTCAGAAAGGAACCAGCTCTCCCTGTCTTCCTATCTCCCTATCTTCCTAATGTTGCATGCTGGATCTTAAATTTCTCTGGAAATTTAGAATGTTTGCATGAAGTTAGCCTGATACATTTACATCTCCTTTGCAACCACTCTCATTGTGCATATTCATAAAACAAACAAACAAAAAGCCCAAAGACCCAAACCACCCAGGAAAAAACACTCTTACAAGAAACCTCAGAAAGCTAACATGGGAAATGTATCAGTAAAATCTACAGCTGTAACAGCTAAGAAATTTCCAATGAGCACATACACTGGAATAGCTTGGTGTGACAGCTGCATTTGTGTACACTATTAACAGTTATTTTTCTTGGTGAGTTCAAAAGAATTATCATGTCACTTAAAGGTAATAGTAAATCCTTAAATTTGGCAGATTCTTGTCAAGTCAAATCATATATTGAATTTTTTATATACTGAATTATTTAAAAAGTCATGCATTATTCTCTCCTATCTCACCTCCTGCAAGCCTGAAATGTTCTTTCAGGTATACTTATGTTCCAAAAACTCTACTTTCATTCTTCCCTGGACTCCACAGAGCTGAGGTTTTTTGATCACAGCCTGCACAGAGACAGCTGAAGAAACAAGACCTAGATTCAGAATGGTTACAAGTGGATAGCAGCATAGCCATAGAAAAGCTGTGTAAATTATATTGTGGACCTGACTACTTGAATCCAGCTGCAGAACCAGATCAGTAGTTCTCATCTGTTCCTTGCTCCTCCTGCTGCTGCCAGGAATATCAGGCTGTAAGCAGTGTCCATTGTTCCCAATGCCACAAGTAGCTGCCAGGAAAAGCCACCCTCCAGTCAGGGCAATGGTCCTACTGTCCTGCACCACCACCAGCAGCATCACAACGTGGGCACGAGATGGGCACTGGCTGTTTGGGTAAGTTGTGCAGCCAGTCAGGTTTACCACATACAGACAAAGTCGGGTGGAAAGCCATCATCCCCTCTTGTCAGGCTGCCACTCTCAACGGCCATTTATCTTTTGTCTAACCCTTTCTTTTTCAAACACTTAAGCAAGAAGCCAAGCTGAAGGTGTACATTTTGAGAAGTCAAAGAACTCAGTTGGTGAGAGACTGTGCATTCTATCTGCATGATACAAGCTGAAAGGGCCAAGTGCTTATATTTGGTGCGCTCACCAAAATCTTGAGGTGCCATCATTCCCAGTAAATGAGGCAACACAAAGTGACTCTCTAGCCTCATGACAGTGTGATTTAATTTAACATAATCTTGGTTTGTATTTGTTGGTTAGAATTAGATCACCATGCTGCCTCTTTTCCTCGAATGACTGTAAGAGACCTACAAACCTTCTTAAATTTAGAGTAGCTCTTAACAGGAAGATTTTTCTGTGAAAGGAGTTAAATGGTCTTCCCCCTCCCCCCATGTTATTTTCAGTAAATTCCTGCTGTTCCAACATTAAATAAAATTTGGTATTAATGAATTCTGTCTGTAGGTGGCCAATTGCATTTCGTATCACATTTTAAAAGTCACAAGCAAACATGTTTCTCTAACCTCTCACCATCTTTTTCTCCTTTAATTAACATATAAGTGATTGTTGCATTAGAAAGCAACTCTCTATAGCACTAATTGTTTCTCAGGCTGCTGAAGCAACTGTAACTGTTTCTTTATTCCAAGTATTCAAATATAAGGGTTTTTTCCCCAGTTTGCTTCCCTAGAAGAGTAGTAATCTGATATTGTGATAACTCTTCTGGAAGATTGAGCACAAGATTTTGGAAGCCTCTTCAACTATATGCAGTAGTACAGAAACAGAACAGCTGAAGAGCTTGCAGTACAGCTGTCTCTTGCAGTAATCATTTATTCCAGCTGAATGCTAACAGCAATCATTTACTCTACCTGAATGCTAACAATCCTTTCTTGAGACACTTTGTCACTATCCTTCTACCTACCGTCTGCAGCAAAGTCAATACAGTGCTTCTCATAAGATTAAGCATGCACTCATGCTAGCATGATTCTGACACTGAGCCTGAGTCAATAACCCTGATTTTAGTGTCCTATGTCACAGACTAAATCCATGGCTTTACGATTTTCTGTAAGCCTGCTTCTCCACTCACACCTGTCCATGCCACCGCTTTTTGACACATGCTCTGGTTATCCCATGAAGAGCTACACTCAAGAGCAAGACTGCTGCAAGCTGCACCTGTCCCTACTGTCTGGTTAGCTGGGTACTAAGATCTCAAAGATCCAATACCTATCAAAAGCACCAACATAACAGAATTTTCTCTGATTTCTTTTATGTTTTTATTAAATAAAACCTCAAACAATAAACAAAAAAAACCCCATACCAACCAAAAAACCAACCATCTTCAGATAGAAATTTTCTTAGCTGAATTTCCAGTTTTTAAGCAATAAGTTCATCAGAACAAATGTCAATTTCTCGTGACTGCACCAATGTCAACAAAGCACATTCTCATCTTAAATTATGTACTTCATTACTCATTCTTAATCTTAGACATCTTTGTCAATTCAGAGAATAAAGATATTGAAATATCTGTTAGTCACTGTCATTACCTAGAAAAAATCAAATTAAGGCTATACTGCAGAAAGAATCAAGTAGACCAACAAAGAAGGAAAGAAATTCTTTCATGTGAGTAAAGTAGAAGTTTATATAACTGATAAAGAAACACTTAGCTTTCAGTCTGAGTCACAGGTGCTACAGTACAGGTATAATACACACAAGACCACCTATACATCCTATTGAAATTACAAGTGACTCTTATCTAAATTGTTTACCAGGTGGGACAGGAGTTTTCTGTCAGAAAACAGGTGACTTGTGCTGTTCTCTGCCCCTGCCTAAAGCTTAAGCAAAGTTTAGCTTGCAAGTGGCATATCAATTAATCTATTTCTGCTATTTCCAGCTGAAAATCTAATTTCCATTCTATATTACAGGAGTGAGAAATACATTTGTTCTTACGCCTTTCGAAAACACAGTATGTTCCACAATGGGATGGTGATAGCTCATTGCCTAGTTAACCATCCATGAACACCAATACTTGGCAGTGAGGCATGCCCCATTCAGGGCTGTTTAGAAAACACTTCGAATAACATTAAGCAAATAAATGCAGTACTTCATAAAACATTAATGCTTGTCAGAGGCAACAGAAAACATTACCACATAGAACACAACAATGGGTTTCAAACACCCAGAGAGAGAGATGCAATACCAGCTTCATTCCCAAACTAAATATGCCTTGGAGATTTATCTTACAATGGTCAATAAAGTAAGAGGTTTGACAGGTGGCCAAGCTGAGGCAGTCTTTTTTCATGTTCTAGCTGAACATGAGCCAGGTAGGAAATAGCCTGCTTCATGAATGAATGCTTGCTTGCACAAGTTTTCCCTATAAATGTGAGTGACTGGTCAATAACAGGAAGAGGTTCCCAGTCAAGAACTAAGGTAAATAGACTTGAAGGTATCTTTCACATCCTTGAACTCTCTGCTAATATATACCTAATAAGTCACAAGTGCATCAAGTGTCCATTTACCTCAGAAAATTATCATTTAGGGGAAAAAATGGGGGGGAAAAGCAACATGTCAAAACCTACGCAGCTGCCATTTTTATTTCATGGCAAGTTTCTCACTGTTCCTCATTCCCCAATGGTTTATAGACGTACTCTGTGACAAATTACTGAAGAGAATTCACTGCCTTTCATTTGCATCCACAAGGGAGTTTCTTATTTCTCTGTAGAGAAGGTAAGGCCTTGATGTGCAGAGCTTGTCCTCCACCTAACATGTAAGGGTTGGAGAAATAGTCCTACACAATTTACATTTGTAGAAATTAAATGTGTCTTTATTTTTAAATTGAAGTATCATTGTTAAGTCTTTTAATTCTCTGAGCAGAAGTTGTGCAAAGCTGAAAAACAGACAGGTGGGAAGCAAGCACATTTGTGAGTTACTCTGTAGCCAAAATATAGTAAGAAAGCCACTAGAAGGAGGGCACTTTTGTCAAGACCAGGTGGTAGTGTTCTTCTGTGTCTAAGAGCATTATCATCAGGAAGTACTCTGTGCCACAGAATTGTGTAATACCTTTATGAATTCAGGCACCCTCCTCTATGCTCATTATAAATTGTTAAAAAACGCAAGTCATTTCCTCATCAATATTCATCTGTCAAATACTGTGACCTATTTACTTCATTATATCTGGTAACTAAGGATGTAAATGGTCAAGAGGCGAGAGGGAGGGATGGTGAGTTGATAAGCTAAGTCCTGTCCTGTTTAGATGCATCTCACCAGGCTGACAGGCTACCTTTCATACATGCTTTCTTTTTTAGGTCATTTTGTTTCTTTACCATGAGGTTAACTCAGATTAATAAGCATGGTTTTGTCAAGGTCAATAGATTTCAGACTGTGGCCTAAATTCTCAATTTCTTGCCATTATGTTTCCTACTAAAATCAGAGTTTAAACAGAAAATCAGCATTTCAGACACGTGAGTCATGACCTATTTCACTCCCCTCAAGGGTGCATCATCCACTTTTCCTGTTAGCTAACACTGACTCATTCTGTACTTGTCACTCTTTTTTAATTTCTTAAAAACATTAACCAAATGAAAACACTGTTTAGGTAGAGGCTTGTAAATCCAAGAACATTCTACAGAAGCTTTGCATCCCATTCCAGGTAGATTCCCTGCCCCCCCCCCTTTTGTTTTAATTTATTGTACTCGCTTTTAACTTTAAGCCCCTCAGTACTCCAAAGATTTTTCTTCCTAGAGCTCACTTCTGTAGTAACATCTAATTCACCTGCTGCTCTGCTTGCTCATGTAATGATGGTTTTGCCTTACAAAGACAAAATTTGGTTCAGTGACTCTTGGCTACCTTAGATGTATTCTAATCACTTGCAGTTCTCTCCCATGTAAACACATTCCTAAGGGTTAGATAATTTGCATTGGCAACTTATTATTATTATTATTATTCCTAGCCAGTTCCCCCTTACTGAAATATTTTTGTTTCACATTTTAAAGTACTTTGCAGCAAAAATATTAATTTCTCTGTATGAAAAGTTCAGTAGGAGTACTAAGTCCAGTGCAAAGAATTTCTGGCTTGGATTTATTTGATTTGCTACCAACTGATATCTTGGTAATATAAATCCTTTCAAATCAGGTCTGATACCTTGCAATATGAATTACTTGCACCTCTAGTGTGAGGTTATTTGTTCTCATTTTGTTTAGTTTCTGAGATACCAGGTAACCATATTGTTAGCATCATTTAACTTCTGATTCTGTGAACATTGATGTTAATACTCAAACTCATATCTTTCATTGATATGGGCTTGTGAGGCTTTTTTTAAACAGATGACTCTGATTAGAATTTATCTGAGGGGGCTGGAAATCAATTTTTCAAGAAATAAGGGAGGCATTTTTGTTTATTTGGGATTTGTTTAAAATTTGCTCAAGGAAATTCAAAGGAAAATCAAATTAAAAGGATGACAAAACATTATACAGTGCAACATATAATCTATATAAAGAGCTGGGGGTAAGATTTTAACCTGAAAAAATTTTGAGATGGAGAACAATTTATTCAACACTGCAGAAGAGACAAAGCTCAGCAATAATCACATCAACTTTACTGCAAAATCTCACACAGTAGCTATTGTACCATAAAGAACTCCTCCATGAAGGGCTTCTGTAGTTTGTTTTGTTGTTTGTTAGCTTTTTTAATTGGAAACAGAATTTCAAAATAAAAAAGTAGCTCATAATATGTACAAAGTAGACTGTGTGGATTTTTTTTTTCCACATAGAAAAAGTGGCCTATGGAAAGAAATTAAGATACTGTCTGTTGAAGGGTACAAATCTCTAAAATGAGATATGCATACCACATGACAGATAGCCAGCTACCAGAAAGCAGTGTAGAATATGGAAGAGAGCTCAACTGCATTTCATGCAGGATGTCATGCAGAACAGTGTCAAACACTTTACACAAGTCCAAGTAGATGACATCAGTTGCTCTTCCCTTATCCACTGAAGCTATAACTCCATCATAGAAGTTGTTGTTGGAGCATTCTGAAAAGGGCAGATACCTTGACGACAGGATGCAAAGTGGAAGAGAATTCTACTTGCAAATGCAATTAAATACACAGTCCAAAATAATAAATTAATGTCAAAGTGGCCTGAACTTGCTATTACATGTTCTTGAAATAGGTAAAGCTAGAAGGCATATGCGAATAGTGTAGCAAGAATCACATGCTGAGGCTAGAATGCGTCACTGCTTTCAAACAGTATTAACTGCTTAGACTGTTAAACACGTGGTTCCCCAAGCACTGGCATGAAAAATCTTGTTTTTCAACAATTTGTAACTTGTTACTATCTGCCTTTTCAAAACTGAACTGTTCTAATGCTGTAGTGTGCTCTTGATTACACAGCAAAAAGTCCACCTATTGTTCAAGACAAGTTTTGTCACAGTTCATGTCAAGGTTTATCAGTTAGCATTTCTCATGAGTCACTGTTTTACACAGCAAAGACAGTTACCAACAAAAGAAAGAAAAAGCATTCCTTAAGACCTTTTATCTCATATTCATGTGAATGTGTCACTGTGTCTCTCAAACATAATATAGAAAAAGATGATATAAGGTATGCAGGTGTTACTTGCTTCAGAAGTAAGAGTGGAAAAGGATCACAGACCACGCGTAGTTGACAAAGCTCCTGAAGACACTGTGCTGCCCTCACTGATACTTCCCCATATGACCTACTGCTAATTTTATCACCCCTTTAATGGACAAGTTCCTTGCCTGTAAAATAGCTGACAGGTTTCACTCATTTTGCATCTTATAATTGTGTATCTTACAGGTTATTTTTCTAATCATATAGTTGCAGTGGACTTGTAAACATAACCATTGTTAAAATGTTTGGCGCAATCCTTTCAGGCTGTTCAATAAGTGAGATTCATTAAACACTAAAGATTTGTCTCCAATGGAGCTAGACTTCATGCTAAAGAAATCATTGTAGTACCACTTAAAACATAAAAGGCATTTAGGGGAATTGCTCTGTATTGCCTTCAGCATTTAAAATTATTTCACTTCTACATCCAAGTGATTTATAGCTTTCATTAACATAAGGAAATAGAGAACACAAATCCAGGTACTAGTAAGCTTTTCCTTCTTTCCATTTGACTGTCAATTCCTGGTTAAAGCTTCATCATTAGAGGAAACAAAACCGATTTTTGTAAAAATGTTGTTAAACTCTTTACATTAACAAATAGACTTTGCTTTTTGTTTGGTTAGTTTTCTGTTGTTAGCATGCCTTTATTTGCCCTACAAAAATGTCACTGTCCATAGAGCCTGTTATATTTTGCACAAATCAGACTACTGAAAGATTCTTCTCATAAAAGGAATGTAATAGCTTCTTGATTAAGCTTAACTTTCCCAGTCTCTGATAGAACTATTTTTCATGACTTAACAACCAACTGAAAACAATTTTAGTGAATACTAACGTGAAAATTTTACATACACAAGTGCTGAATTTTTTCAAAGAAAAAGTTGAATTAGTAAACATAATTTATCTGCAGCAAGTTTTTTTGCCTTGAATAACAATTTGGCCTTATTAAAAGCTTTCACATCTTACTGGGATGAAGAGCATCTTACTTTTGCTTCTACATTTTGCAATATCTTCCTGAAGGTTCTTTAATCCAGTATATGATTTAGTTCTTATTGGCAGGTAATTTTGCACTGCAGTTGGATGCACCTTTAAATTCCAACTTATGTTTACTAGTTTGATTGTTTCTGAAATGGTGACACTTTCATTAGGCTAACAATTAGTGCAATACATTATATAGACTTGTGAGCTAATGAACTTTATTAGGTACTTCACACCTTCTCTAGATGTTCGATTTGCTTTTTAACCTTTGTTTTTTATACCTCACATATACCTTCTTTAAGTCTCTTGATGCTTTTATTCCTTCTTCCATGACCTCTACTGGTATTTGCCTTGCATTGCACCATGTATTTAGCTTAGTGAATCAACTGGACATTGTACAGGACACGTATTAGTCTCCCGTTTTGGGATCCTCAGTCTTTTTCCTTGCTTGAAATGCAACCATAGAATTTCCTAGTCTGTTCTGCCATGTATTCACACACACACACACACATCTGCTGCACGTCTGCTAACATGTGGTGTCTCCTAACTGCTAGCTATCAGCCAGGCTCCCACTGCTCATATCAAACGTGAGTACTCTCTAGAATGCTTCACAATAATGATGATTTCACAGATCCCCTGCAGTAGCCACTATATGGTCAGAAAGCAGTGTTCCACGAGAGAAATACAGGAAGTACACCATAATTCAAAGTCTAGGACTATTGTTCTAACATTACAAGTTTGCTGTTACATAACAGGAAACCATCAGAGTAAGCACATGCTAACAAACACCTGCAAATGGAAAACCTGCAGCAACTCAGCAGCCTGGTTCCTCTGATGAAAGCAAAGTATTGACAACACTGGCTCAAATCAAGTCCAAAAAACTTTCAAGACAGCTTTTAAAAACAGATATGACTTAGTGCTAAAACTCTATTTTTCCTAGTAAATAAGCAACCGAAATGCCCATAATTTATTTATCATTGGACATGAAAGTTACTTCTGCATAAGCTTTTAGGCATTGTAAAATGTCAAATGGCTCTTCCGGTTCCTAATGTGAAGTAGATTTGGCAATATCAGAGGAATTCCCTTCAGCTAATGAGGTTCATCTTACTGAGCAGTCGTTCCAGGGTTATTTGCTAAGTGATACAGCTGAGAACTCACATGACAGAGCACAAATATACTCAGGGTAAATGTAACATTAGCTTACTGGAGAAACTATGGCCCTTTCCAAGGCATAGCTACAATAATAATGGCCTGAAACAATCGTGAGAGGAAGAAGCAGCTGCAGACTCCATTCAGTGCAAAAGTGAAAGTTCTGTTTTATCTATTTTTTTTTAGAGAACATCTCAGATATGACCCTTGCTTATGTGTTCAGCTTTTAAGGCACTTGAGGACAATTTAACTCCTTCTGAACTGACCTTACAGGTGATACTGCGTTTGTACTAGTGGCCTACAAGAAGGTCCATGCACAGGTCCTGGTATCTGCACACCCATGCACATGCCCAGGGATCTGCATTCAAGCAGCTGTCTCATTATGTTCAGGTTTGTTTCAGCATGGGACCACTGGCTACATCAAGACGTAATTGAACTTGACATGTAAGATTTTGAAGCACCATCTAACGCATGGAAGGATCTGTCTGAAACTGAGCAGACAGTACAGGATTAATTTTCTACTAAGCAAGCATTTCAGACAATTGACAAATAGAAAAAGAAGTAGCAACACAACACCTTCATAAGGCATCAGAAATCAGTCAAGAAATACATGATACTCAAGTCTGTCAAGCCTTTTTCCTAATGCCATAGATTGGTATGGAGTAGAACAAAAAGTACTTTAAAGGGAAACACAAGCAAAGAAAACTTGAGAAAGAATCTTCCTGTCCACATACTGTATCAGTTCTTCATACGCTCAGTCACAGGAAGTGTGGTAATCCACTCGAAGGGAAATGAATAGTAGGAATTCATGAACACAGCACAGACACATTATGTGTTGGTGCAATCCATCCCAAAAAGAATCTCTGCAGATACCAATGGTGGCACTTGATGAAGTAATTATCCATGGGCTTCAGAGCCCAGAACTGCTGAAACTTGCCAGTCACAGGGTCAGAAGAGAAAGACTTTTCAAAGGTGAGAAAGTTTTCCAAGAATAAGTCTGCAAGTGTGAAGGATTTTTGTCCCTAGGAAAACACCATATTTCTTGTGAGAAAAAACTATTCAGTCCTACAGTTTGCTTCTCAGTGTCTCACTGATGGGGTTAGAGGATCAATTTAAATCATTAAAAAGACTAGCACTAGTTTTATTTTTCACTATGCAAACCAGTCTTTGTGTCTACATCTTGTTATGACAATTTCTGGCTAAATACAAACTTTACCTATTTGTAATTGAAGGTTTTATTAATAGAAGCACTAATATGACTTTTATTGCAGCATCAAGGTTATAATTATTAATATTTTATGACTAAAGAGTTTTCAGAGGGATAATAAGATAACCAAACCTATTATTTAATGAAAAGCCATGAATTACTGATAAGTAAAATTGCCTTTAGAACTAGAATACACTTACTGAATATAATTATAAGTCACAATGCTCTCAAAGGAGCTTTGAGATTTGTATTGTTTTCTTTTAAATGATGTAAATCCCATGGCAGCTAAGTAACAGAATATGCAGATAAGAAGTGTGACACAAAGAACTGTCACCTTAAGAAAGGGCTTAAGCACTGAAAGGAGTTGTTGCTGCCTAGACTGTAGGAAGGTGACCATGCTCTTTTCCAAAGATTGCATTTATCTTGAGTGCAGCTGTACCAAAGATGGCATATTAAGGAGGCTGAAGAAAAGAATTAAAAAGGGAAACACCAGTCTATGAACTAAGGGCAATTCACTGTGGTAAAACAAGCAATTACATAAGGAATGAACAATAATGCCCACACTGAAAAGAGTGAGTTCAGGCAAAAGAACCCAATGAACTACAATTCTTTCAATACCTGCTAATTCAGACTAAGTTTTTCAAAGGAGTCTTGGGTGCACACAGCCCAATGCAACACCCATACAGCTGAACTTCTCTGCAAGAAGGCAAAATGAACAGGAGTCTATAGCCTCACTAACCTTAGAACCTAAGTCTATATATTCACATCTAGCAAAATCACAGCACTTGTAATGTGGTCCCAAAAATTGCACTCCTGAAATATAAGCAAGGGTTTTTTTTCAGTTCTGTCTTGAAGCATTTTAAGAGGAAGATTACATCAGATTTGTCCAAGATCAGCAGTATGACTGTGATGCAAGTACACAGGCAGATAGATCAAGCGTAATACATGTCTCATATTTAATGCAAAAAAATGGTATGTGTGATCTCTCCCTAAGGGCTATTGCACTCCCAGTTTGAGCAGAAGATTACAAACTTCAGTTCAAACGTGTCTATAATGGAAGACACAGGGCAGATGAGCCATCCTCCAAAAAAAGAAGTATAATCTTGCTCTCAATACAGACTAAATGAAGACTACTTTAAGGAAAGAATGGATGATGATTTACTTCACCGAAAAATGAGACAAATCTCAATCTTAGAAGGTCAGTGGCTGCCTTCACAAGCAGTCCTTGTCTGTCCTTGGGGGAAAAAAAAAATCCTCATAGTATTTCAGTTGCTTAGCACAAACTAGGAAAACAAAATTTTATCACTGGTGTGGATTATCTACTCCATGATACTAACATATGCAGCCTGCCATGAAATGCCCAAACAGAAATTTCTCTGTGAGAGGTATTAAATATAATACTTTTTTTTTCCAGTTACGTATGAATTCCATATGTATTAAAGCAAATCTTCTATCATCTTTCCCAACACTTATTTATCTAGGTGAGTTCATAGCAAAAAATCAGGTTCATCAATTCCAGTAAAGAGAAAGACAAGGTATCCTGCAAAGAAGCAGGAAATCTTGTCAAGTAGATTCAAGAAGAAATATGCTTATTTTTCACTCCCACTCTGTCCAACATTCCCATTTGTTTCACTTTCACATTCTTAGCTTCTTTGATACACTAGCAGAAAACACACTTGTTTTTAAAATAACTTACTGCTATTTGTTCACCAACAGCATATAAGCAACATTTGCTGTACGAGACAAGGTTACCCTGCAGAAATTCACGCATTTCTATTCTTATCTGTGAGTTCTATTGATTAGAGATTAATTTTACTATTTCTATTTGCTCTTCTCATTCTCACCATCCTGTCTTAGCAAATGGGAGTCACAAATAAATCACCTGCCGTAAAAAGAATTAGACCAAGTCTCTTGGAAGTGGGGATTGCAGCATGTGTGGCACTGCATTAAAGTTTCCCATCAAGAAAAAAAAAGTAAACATTTGTTTGTAACCAAATATGTAGTTCACACAGACATAAGATTATCTTACAATAGTCTGAATAAAAGCAGAGTAGTATGAAACAATATAATAGACTTAAGCATACCAAAATATATGTGGGTTTAGGGTTTGCTGTTGCTATTGTTTGGTCACTGGGGTATTTTTAAGGAGGAAAGTTACATCCTTAAGGGCAAAGTGCTAGGAAACCTAGATTATAGTTGTAACTTCTCTCTACAAAAGCAATCTCTACAAACCAGTTTGGGACAAAATAAAGGATATTAGTATTGCATACAAAAGTATTACAGAGTCTTTCAGAACTAGGTCACTTCTAAGTGAACTATGTACAATATTCCAAGCCAGCACATTTTTTGGAGTTTAAACTGCTGTCGTCTTATCTCAATAAGCATAAATTAAGGAAGACAAGCTGGCAGAGGGTGAGAACTTAATCATATTTTTAAGCTACTGCCAATTGCCAATAAAGACTCATAGCTCAAATCAAACTTTTAAAAGTTAAGCTCTCAGTTGCTATGTCACTGGAGTGACCTGAATATGCCATCATGATCTTTCCCCATCCCAGGAGGCCAATAAATGGTATGCTGAAACAAGGAAGGAGACTGTCTCTCTTCACACAGTAGTTCCCCATAATTAACTTCAGTGGACCCAGTGACACTAAAGGCTTGAATTAAGCTTTCAAAAGTGCCATCACAGCAGCAGCAGGGGTCAAGAGTTCTTGGCTAGGAGGAAACTCTGCTTGAAGACTAGAGCAGAACCAAAGGAAAATGTGACTGTGAAGGAGGCTTCTAAAGTTGTTTTAAGAGACATACCAATCTACAGAAAGACCAACATATAGAAAATTCTGTTTGAAACTCTGACTTTATCCCTCACCACAGTTATGCTTCCAACACGTGGTCATTCTGTGCACCTCGTACTGTTCCCTTAATGGGGACCAGTTTGACAAGACCTAAACATACCATGTATAAAGCTTAACTTCTGTGAGGCTGCACCTCAAATACTGTGTTCAGTTTTGGGCCTCTCACTAAAAGAAAATCATTGAGTTATTGGAATATGTCCAGAGAAGGGCAATTAAACTGGTGAAGGGTCTAGAGAACAGGTCTGATGAGGAATGGCTGAGGGAAGTGGAGTTATTTAGCTTGGAAAAGAGAAGGCTCAGGGCAAACCTCACTGCTCTGTATAGTTACCTGAAAGGAGACTGTAGTGAGGTAGGAGTTCTCTTCTTCCAAGTAACTAGATACAATGAGAGGAAACAGCTTCAGGTTCTGTCAGGAGAGGTTCAGATTGGATATTAGGAAAATTTCATTTATTGAAAGTGGTCTACTCCCTTCTTTCTCACATTGACAGTCTAGGGAAAGTATCCCACCAGCATCTTTATACCTTGTTATGTCAGAAGCTGCAACTCTACCTTCCATATAAATGCAGATGTCTTTTTTTCTCTGTGCCTCAGCTGTGTCACTGTTTTAAGTTCAGTGCAAAATCTAGCTATTCTATAGCTAGTTAGGTCAATCATTTGCTCTCTACTAGATATGAGATCCTATAATACAGTATTTTGTCTTTGAATATAATTTTCCCTCAACTTGGACTCAAAGTTTATAATTAAAACACAAAATTTTTGTCTTCTCCACCATGCTCCATATTCTGTGCAAAAAAAACCTCAACAACCTGGAATCAAACCCTCTAAAAACAATGTTATTTTGGCATTGACCAGAATGCTAGGAGTTTAAAATGTTAGTGGAACCTGTCACATAAACTTATACCAAATTTAGTTTTAATTCACCTTAAGTTCCATATTGCCTAAGTCACACACAGTCAGTAAATAGCATCACAAAACACCTGCAAACTCAAGGTCAAGCTCTGGCAGAACCAGAGCAAAGCAATAAAAATAATCATATGTCTTCCAGATGACAACCTGCCAAATCTTATTTATTCATGTGGTCTTGGCATCTACTAGATTTATGAGATTGTTTGAGCACAAAGAGATCAGAGTAGAACCAGAAAGAAGAGTACCAGAGCGGCTTTTCCAAGGTTATTGCAATCAGTACTCAAGTAACAGTCTTCCAAAACTGAATGTTTCTGTCTGGCCAGTTGATATGCCAGTTCTACAACATCAGTGAAAAATTCTACCATCCTTGCAGCAGATACCCACTAAGATGACTGTTAAAGGCATTCTCCTTTGGAAGGCCACGCAACCTTAGAGGGTTATCCCTTAAGGGGTAACAAACTGTTGAAACGGAGGGATAAAGGTGTATGAGGAAGAAATAAGCATGGGGGAAATACAGGGCAAGAGAAACAAAAGTGGCGGAACATATTTAAGCAAGCTGCTGGTTAGCATGCTGGTCTGGGTGAGCATTACTTGACCACTGCAGTCTATCCCATATTTTTATTAAGTCTTCCAACCAGATTCTGTGCAAGCCCTATTAGGAGCCTGCTTGTGCAAACAACTACTGACCCACAAGGCTGCTAAGCCAGTAAGTAGCACAAGAGGTCTGAGTGCGAGTCAGTGCTCAGGAACTGTGAGGTCTGAAGGACAAGTAACTAGGCATCAGCAACTAGACTGAGACTAGATACTGGGGATACAACACCAATATGTAAACTTGAGAGACTTTCAAGTGGAAGTCGTTAGTAAGTGGAATCAGAGATACTTAGGAAAAGGACATTTCCATGATCATCAGCCTATAGATGCAGGATTAAAATTGGTACAGTGTGTGCTTATATAGATACCCCTTCTGTGTGGCCATCTGCATTTTAATGACATGCTGATGGGTCTAAATACATGCTGAGCCTTGCATCTGGCTGGGCCTGAGCACAACAAAACCAGAGCAGCCTTTCATCTAATGACCTGGGACCAGCCACAGAATCTGACAATCTCAGATATAGCAGAGTGGCAAGGAAAAATCCCTGTGTGTTAAGTGCACTAGATTTGCTTGCTTCTGGCAGCAGGGATGAATCTTAACTAGTTTAGTTAGAGAAATTGAATTGTTCCACAAGATTTCACTGACATGAATGATCCATAACAATAGACCTGTAATTTAATAAATGCATAACTGCTAATGCAGATGTATTCAGTAAGATTTTTTTGCAGTTATAATTATTTAGTTTTACACCAATGCATTCCTTCAAAAACACATCATCACAATCCAGAAAAAGCTTTTCACAAAGTCAAACCGTTATACTTAAAAAGCTGCAACAAAAGCTGCTTCTGCTCCACACAAAAACAATTATTGATTTTTCATTCTGTGCAATCTAAATATCTGAATACATTGCATTTTATTTTTCAGTAACAAGCTACCCAATTACTTTGTGTGCAAAACCTTTCTTTCACAAACATTTAAAAATCCCATGTTACATTAAGGATAACATTTAATAAATAGTGTCAGGTCATCTAATGAAAGGCTTTTGATATTGATATTATCTAACCCTAAATCTTTTACTCTTCAGAAAACACATATGAATACAGAGAAAAGTAAAACCAGTGGTGTGACCTTATAAGGTGCACCTTGAGTAAGCAGGGTAAAAGCACTCTACTTTTGAAGCTTGTATGAGATCCTTTTTCCAAAGTAAAGGCAAAAAAAATATTGCATTTGAGAAATGCAAGAAATATGTCTCTATATTTTGATATTCATCATCAAATGTAAGCAAGTGTAGTACACACCTTAGCTAACATCAGATCCTACACATTATGCAGGGTCCTTACTATATATACTGATATTTCTTTTTTCAACAAGCACTTGCATACGTTAAGAGCCTTTACAAAGGATCTTCCATTTCACTAAACCAGCTTTCATTTCCAAATCATGCTGTCTTAAAACCCTCACCTACCCAAAGCACTATACACTTAATTCCCTTTTCTGCACTGTCTCCTAATTAAGCTGTCTCCAGTAATTTGGTCATACTGGACTAGTCCACACACTCTTATATTTGTAATTTATGACAAGTGGAATAAGCCACTGAGTCCAGGCTGCTGCCAACATAATTTCATGCTTGGTGTCTAGTGACTATTAAAGATAATCAAACTTCTCTATAGCAATCTGACATCATTGCCAGTGGTTTCAGAGTTCAGTTTTTTGATGAGCTGTTGCCTTTTTCAGAATTGATGTTCTGTACTGGTACCTGTGGCAGCATGCTACATTGCTCAACAGTGTGTACATTTTTGATTGTTTATCTTTGCTTGATCAAGCATCTAATTTTTGAGCTTCAGCAGTGGGATGGTTATTTTCAGCAGCTACATCCCGTTGGATAAAGTTTTTAATCTTAAAAAAAAAATCCAAACCTCTGACATTTATTCAAATAAGCTTCAGTAATTTCATCTTGAATCAATCACTTTATCCCAGTCTTGAACCCAAACTGATTTTTTGCTAAGTCTCCAATTCTTTAACCTGAGAGCTCTCTTAAACTTGGAAGATACTGGTCATAGGCATGTCTCTCCACCTTATTGATTTGCCTTAAACAATTTTTTGTTTATACAAGTAAGGAGCTTCAGAAATTATAGTTGAAAATTATCTGAAAATCATAAACCATTTGAGTTTCACACCTGTCAGTCTACACAACAAACAACTCAACCCATAGTTATGTGCTCCTGCCACATTTAAGTTTGCATTGAACTGCAGAATTTTACCACAAGATTAGCAGCAGATTTACTTTTCTTGATTATCTCTAATGGACAGCAGAGATTATAAATCAAAACATCCTGATTTGGTTAATGTAAATATTAAATGACTTGACAACATATGAAACGTAACACTGTAATGAGCAAGCACTTATTGGTAAAGGTCAGTAGAAAAATACATCAGAATGCCACAGTATTAGCCTAGAAGCTTCTGGAGATCTTCAGATCTGAATGCTAATAGGCTATAGTGATCTACAGCCATACCACATCAAGTGATACTTCTCCAGACAAAATCTTAAGGAACATTAGTCTGGATATAGCATTAGTTGTCCTTTGACCACGTGGCTGAGCAAATGTCAGAAAGTTTCTCAGGTCTTGCCTGGGTGAACACCACTGTGAAACAGCAGGCACAAGGAAGATCAGGCCAGCTTAACTGTCCTCATTAAATGAAGAGAAACTGAGTAAGTCTCTCTGCTGTCCAAGCCATTATATTTGTTCATCACTCCTTTAAGATTTTAAGTTAGCTATGTAAGGTACAGTAAAACAGAAAGTTATATAGTACTGGCAATTAACCTTCAATAAAGATCTTTACATGGCTCTCTACAATTCCATCTTCATTCTGCCAAAGGTTAAATATGTAATTGGAAATTAATCCAGTTCATTGTTAGTTCAGATGTAGGAAGAGAAGTCAGACTGATGCAACTGAACAGAATATTCTGTATTTGGTCTGTGCTGAATAGACTGAGCTTTGCTGGTAAAATTGCCCGATCATTGCTGTAGGATGAGAAGACAAGTAAAAATAATTCCTCTTAGCACCGATGCTAGCTGAACCCCTCAGAACTCATCAAATCCAAAATATTAATTACCATAGAACTATTTGGGTGTCCTGTCACAAACGTATATTCTAGTTGAAACCAAGTTGAATTCCCTTTCTCTTGCAAAACAAAACACTCCAGACTGCCATCTCCATGCTTTGATGCACAAATGAAATTTAGTACATGAGCCACAGAAATAATATCCACATGGACTCTCCCTATATACATAAGCATGGAGCTAGAGGTTGAAACCAAAGAACCTTTTCTATTACATTGTGGTTATTTGTTTCCCTGTTCTGAATTTTAAAAGCCCTAAAGGCCTTTATTTCCTCTTTCCTCAGATCAAATATAATACTCTAAATAAAGTCTAGCAAGCAAAACCAAGATGACACATCAGAGGTCTGATAACACTAAAATATTGCATTAGGGTTTCATATTACAGCTATAACACAATAGAAACCCACTTGGAAGCAGTGAGCAAACAGCCTTAGACAGTTTACACAAAGTTCACTGCTAACTTAAGAGAAGGTACCTGACACATTTAAATGAAATATTTTCCATGAAATGTTAATGAAAGCTAAGATCTATCGGAACAGATCTTTTCTAAGAAAAATTCATTTCAGATTACTGTAATAGCTCTACCAATCTATGTTTGTCAAACAGTTTTGGACAAGACAGTGGTGGCTGGAGGAAAAGCAAGAGAAGGTATCCTTTTTTAGAAAAAACATGGTGATTTCCCACTTAGAAACAACAGATGTGTCTGTCCTCTCACATGACATATGTCTAACATAAGATGCATCTTAATTTGGTATACTCATGAAGAAAATAAAGTTTAAAATATCTATATAAATAAACCTTAAAAGCTCCTGCCTCTGTTTACATGCCCTTGGACTATAGTCGGAGGTAGCCAACAGGCAGACCACTGGATGATGCTAAAATAGTGGCTGTAGCACAGTGGAATTGACAGAAGAGTAATAGAGTGCCCTGAGATGCTTCTTGATTGTGTTATGTCATCTCCTCCTATTTTATAAACATGAAAGAAAATGAATAGGAAAAGGATATAAAAACAGGAATAATATCAGAAGGTTACAGAGGGTTTGTGTGGATGCTTGATTGAAGACAGAGAGGGGTTGAGTACTCCTCCTTTATGGGAGGTAAGAACCGTGCCTCACAGCTACCAGAGTGCTCCCTACTTGCATAGCAAACAGAAGGTTCTCACTGACAATGGCCTTCCTGTGCAAACAGAGACAGCTTGTAGTGCACAGGGCTAGAGGGAGGACTCCCTCCATGGATGTGTTCAAGACTAGGTTGGATGAGGCCTTGAGCAACCCGTTCTAGTGGGAGGTGTCCCTGTCCATGTCAGGGGGTTGGAACTAGATGATCTTTGAGGTCCCTTCCAAACTAAACCATTCTATGATTCTTTGAAATAATGAAACCTTAGTCCTCCCTAAAACAAAGACACATTGATTCAGGGTAGACCTCACCACAAGAGAAAAGCCATATAATTTTAGGAAAAGGAAAAGAAAAAAGAGGTACAGGAAGTTTGAACTGGCTTTGAAGTGGATGCTTCACCGCAGAAGTTTTTATCTTTTTGTAACCAAAAGCCAGCAAGTTGTCTTTGCCAAATTGCTGAGAGCTCACACCACATTTGTAGTTCAGAAAACCCAAAAAGGAGCAGTGGAGAAGCAGGGCAGTGAGGAAGTATAGGCCACCTGTATCACTTCCAATAATATAGAGTACAGTCTTTTAATCAATTCCATTTATGAATATTAAGCTCTTTTTAAAGGCAGGGAAAGAGACTGCGGTTATGCAATTTTAATAGCTGAAGTTTCACCCTTCATAATAAGGACTTGATCTCAGTTTTAGTGGAGACTCAGACAGCCACTAGCTGAAGGGTAATTAACATCTCATCATTATCAATTTCCTGCCCTACGTGGGGATTCACGTCAACTTCCACATGCTATGGGATACTCAGTTGCATAAAGGGAATACTTTTTCAACAGAAGTATAAGCATAATATTTTCAAAAATATCAACATTTGCAACAGTTTAGAAAGGTGTCCTGCCACAGCACACTATTAACTGATGATGTTTATTAAGGATAGGACATTTTTGGATGGGCTTAGCCTGCAGGAAAAGAGCAAGGAGAGAAAAGTTTGAATAGGAAAGGGAAACGAAGGTTGCGCATTCTGTATGTTGCTAAAGAAGTTAAACAAGATTGTTCACTTGCACACCAAGGACAGTACAGGTAGGCAGACTCAAAGTCCTGAAGCCATACAGGAAAAAGTTTCAGCAAGTGCTACCCATGATCTGCCCATTTTATCTCACTAGAGTGGCCTTTATCTCACCTTGCCAAACATAAGATGCTTCCTCTGAAAACTAGTAGTACTCCCATCTGAGGTTTTCAGTCCGCTTATATTTAGCGTACTGTACACTATGATCATGATCTAACATGGCACAGTTATAAAATTATGTATAACATTGTGTTACCTATATTTAAAATGGTGTTTTTATCTTTTTCTTGAAAAAGTTCCAAACCACACACTATAGTCTCTAGATGAGTGCTTTTGATCTGACAAATTTGTTAAAAATACATGGGAAGCATTACCCTAATATTTTTTTCTCTAAAGCCCAAATCTAAAGAGAAAAGTGCAAAAACCAGAGTTAGAAAGAATATCATGAAATCATTTTTTTGTCTGAAAAGGCGATTTGATGTTATCAGGTAGTCTGGAGAAACACATACATGCTTTTTTTTTTTTTTAAATTTTGATTAAACTTTCAATTCCAATCTTTTGCCAACATATATATATTTGTGCCTTTATGTTATTTATGTCAAAGGGTTAGACCTGATGAATTTCACATTAAAATACATGCAAAAAGAAGTCTCACAAATGTCAGGATATTCTTTTTGACATTTAAATACAGCAGTTGATTTCATCTTTGTGTTTTCTAGTAAGACCCTGAAGAGAAATCTGAGACTAGAGATAGCTCTGTGAAAGATTTAAATAAATATTAAATGTCTGGGATAACAGCAAGCTTGATTTTAGTCATAAAGAACACCCCAAGAAAGCATACAAAAATGTAGCCTATGTTTCAGGACACTAGAATGCAGGCTAAAATTACAGGGAAGTAACTTGAGAAAGTTGCTATGAGAATTCAGCATGTTTTAAAATTAAGCAGCCACTACAATGCTCTGCTAACAAATGTTCTGATCTACATATATACATAACAAGACAGACATCATGCATCTATTAACTACATTTCTTATCCTTAAGGTAACATGAACTAGAATTTTATACTTCTTTCAAGCACTAAAATAAAAGTTTCTACTTTGTTAACTGTGATGTTATTCTAATGAAAGGAATGCCTATGGTCCTGTCATTTGTGACCTTTAGCAGCTATCAGATGATAATGACTTCTGCCTGCTTGCCTTGGCTATATTCACTTTCCGTCCTGTAATAGGAAGTCAGAACTACAATAATGCTTCATTATGCCACATAGCATGTGCAATTTTTTTGCACCATGCAAAACAGAAACTGAATTCAAAATGGAATTTGCCAAGAGAAATAACAAGAACTTAAAAGTCAACAGACAGCAGAAAAGGGCACTTGGTTTTGGGCAGTGGGATGGAATATGACCTTTGAATTTGTTCACATTTGAAAGCTCACTTCCCTTTTTTTATTTTAACAGCATAAATATAAGAATATTCTAAGAAAAATGACAGTGGTATTTTCTCAAAGTTTCATTACTTGTACCATAATTCCAGAGTCTGGCTGTTCCCTTTCTGTTGTATAAGGTTGTATATGAGTCTAAGCTTAGGCTAGATATAAGAAAGAAATCTTTTACATGGAGGGTGGTGAAACAGAAACGGATTGCCCAGATAGGTGATAGAAGTCTTATTCCTAAAAATATTCAAGGTGAGGCTTGGATGGGGAGTTGCCACTCCTGAGAAATGGATGATCTTGGAGGTCTCTTCCAACCTGGTTGATTCTATGATTCTATGTCCCTGCTTACTGCAGGTGGGTTGGAGTAGCTGACCTTTAAGGGCCCCATGCAATGCAAACTACTCTATGATTCTTCAATCTGAAATGTGCTATACTGAAACATTCTGTTGCTTCCATCAGAGCAATTTTATTCTTTATAGCTGGCAGTATTAGAGTTGCCAGAAAGCTAACAATGACAGATGACATCCTTTAAAGATAAATTACTTATGTTGTAACAATAGATGTTATATCTTCTAAATGAAAATTGACTTTCTGATGAATAAAAGAATTTAACCTTAATAACCCCTTAGATATCACTATAATTTGCAGAAAAGGGACTTCTCAGAGGTAACAGGAGCTCATAAGCAGAGTATGAGTAAGACCACAATAGAGGTAATGAAAGAGGCTAATATTTAGCAGTGGGTTTATGGCTTAAGTAATGAAACCTGATGTAATAAATGCAGTAAAGCAAACCAGAATATCAATACAGTCTTCTTTTGAGACCATACAGCTGGAATCTCTTCTGCTTTCAAAACATCTCTCTATAGAATATGCACAAAGAATGGAAAAATCTATGTCAGTCAGCTGATGTTATGTTCTTCCTTCTGCCTCTGAAATACTTAGAATTCAAATAATAGTTCTGCAGTATATCTGTAAAATAATAGATTTTTTTAGCTGCCTTGGGAACTGCCTGGAAGAAAGCACACAGGAAGGATGATAGTGTCCTGCTATCAAAACTGGAAGAAAGGTAATACAATGGTAGCAATTTTTGGAATTGCTTGTGTTCAAATTGTGATTGGTTTGTCCCATTTAACCACACTGGATCATTCACCTTTTTTTTCCCCCCCCCACTGAATCTCATCATGCCTCATTTACCAGTCACACACAGTATTCCAAGCTCCCAGACCAGCAGTGGAAAGTGGACACAGACAACTTTCTGGTCCAAAAGATATGCTAGCTTAGTCTTTTCCTGGTTTAGCTGTTAATAAAATGTTCTGTGCGCTAGTTTGAAGCTCGCTAGAATGTTTTGGTAAGAAGAACTAGAATACAGGCTGTGAAAGAGAAACAAGGGTGATGTCTACTTCACTCATAGGCTTGCTGAGACATGTAAGAATGAGAATCCAAACATAGATAAGGCACTTCTTGGGGCACTGCCTGAGCTGCACTTCTCTCTAGGCTCTCTGCCATCTCTCTGATTAATCCACTTGGCCTCCTAAACTCCTGGCCAAATCTCTATTCTTCCTTGGAACTGGGGTATGGTTGAGGGGGGCGGGAAGAAGGTAGAAGGGTGGTTGGGAGCCCCTCCTGGGGACTCAGGTTTCTGGCAGGGGAGTTGTGTTTCTGGATTACCTTTTACCTTGTATATTTCTGTATATAAACGTACATACTGTAACCATCTGCTTGTATGTTGAGCTAAGCTGTAACTATAAGCTTCACCCAAATTTCCAGAGCCAGCTGAGTCTAGTCTGGGTGATTTCCAAAGTGGGGGGGAGGGGTAACACCCAAACCATCACATTCTGTCACATAGAACTAAATTTGTTTAAAATGACAAGATTCCAAATAAAAGGAAGGTATTGAAGATATGACTCAGATTTAAAACATTTTCCAATGCAGCCAAATGGACTAGATGTTTCAAAACCATCACCATTCTCTGTGGGTTTTTAATTGTTGTTAATAGTGGGAGACAGCATATGCACATTTTGCTGTCTCTGCAACTTCCAATCAAACACATCCACATGTTGACAGACATTAAATATTCTTTACAATAATCATGTGATGCAGCACCCTTTTCTCATTACTTGTATAATTAAAGAGCACCAGCTCCTGCTTTTTAGTCAGAAAGCGACCAAAATTATGCAGCAGCAATTCCTCACCACTGCCATAGCTCTAGGCCCTATAGGCAATATAACTAACACTCTGGCATCCTCAAATTAGGTAGTCTTTCAGTATAACTAGAATCTGTGAATATATTGCAAAGACCTGTATGTATTGTGCTCAATTAGATCTTGTTATAATGAAACAGTTTTTAAATCAATCTTTTTTTTTCAATTGCATGACAAAAATGGTCACACTATTTACAAATTAATCACATATTAAACTCCTTGCCTTGGTGAGAAATTTCACTGGGATCTATGTGTGACAGCAGGAAAGTTGTATTAGAGAAAACTCACACTTAACAGGCAGGAGATAAATTCAGGGTGTCACTGAATTAGTTGTAATCAGCAAGGACATGAGAGTGAGTTTGTACTAAACAGAAATACAGCTAAGAAGAATAAATGGGAAAAGGACTGTTTAATTTTGAGTTGGTATTTATTTTCAAGATAACAAGCCTAAGGATGAGGCTTTAGAAATAAATGGATCCCAGCCCACAAAGCCATGTGCAATATCTTTAGAGTTAGCTTAATTTGACAATCAGGTAATGGAAGGGAACTAAGGAAACATCTTAAAATAAAGCTACAAGCTGCCATAAAGCTGCATTTGTTTATTCCTCTGTCTTTAAACATAACTGCTTTAGTACGTTTTTCACCAGAGTAAATTTTTTTCTTTAACTTTAAAGCCTGCCTTGATTTAAATGTTATTCACAACATCAGTCATTCCATCCTCTAGAGAGCAATTCTAAACAGAGGTACCAGCTCATCTTCACAGAGTACCGAACATCAACTGCACAACTGAGACTCTTGTGAGACTGGACAGTCCCACATGAAACTGACTCTTCTAGGAAGTGTTAACACAGAGAATGGGCTTGGAATACATTACTTCATGAGTGGATTAATTTTGGTCTGTAGCAGGACATTATCAAGTTGCTACTGAACCTTTAGAGACTCCTTGAATTTTCCCTGATTTCTCTGGATTGTTAGCTCATTCTGTTGTCTCATTCTACCCTACTGCAGACATTACACTAAAACACCAATTGTGCTTGACGTGGCACTGATAGCTTTCTAGGTTGTTTTACCAGCAGCCTGTATTACAGGAAAGATAGGAGAAAGGTCTCATTCACATTGCAGAGAGAGGAAAAACAACAAATGTACTTCCTCATCCATCCCATTGCCAAGACTGTATCTGTCCAGTTCTCTATCTGTTAGATTGTGTTCCTCTCTAACATCTGGATTATAGTTTTTCTTCACAGATGTTTCTAAGGCTTGTTAACATATCACACAGTCACAGAACTTTCACACCCCACTAGCCACATTTTCATTTCTTAGAGTAGTAAATTTGAATAGAGAAAACAACAATTATTTGTATTCAGTTGGCTTCAGTAAAATTTCCTGTGCATTTTCCACGTGAGATGTTCCCAAACTTCCATCCAACTTTACACAGAATAAATAGCAGAGAATAAGGTGTCTTTTGCGTAAGATAAAGTGCATGGAGACTGAAATGGCTTTGAAAAACAAAGAATCAGCTACAAAGTTACTCTAAAAGAAATGCACTCAATAGGAATAACAGGTCTTTCTAGGGTTAGAAAGAATCTTCTAATCAGTTAGTTTTAGAACTGAAGGAAAAAAACCTCAGAGAAGTCAATACCATCTAAACTGCAGTTCACTAAAATTGTACCTAATACACTTGGCCAGTAATATTTTACACAGCTTCTAAGAATCTGTCCCTACTCATCCTAAGTTGCTTTGAAGTTTGTTTTTAAATCAGGGTAAACACGAATTTAAGAGGGATTCAAGACTCCTGGAGTAACTATATTAAAAAACACATCCAAAAGTATCTGAAACAAGTAGGGTGGTTGGTTTTTATTCCATTCTTGAGGTTGCATCAGCTGTATTTTTCTACTTTGTCAAAACCATTTCCATTATTAATGAAAGATTTTCCATTCCTTTCACAGACTACTTAGCTTCACATATCAGGACCAATTGTACATAGTTTTCCAGCATATTTTAGGGCAGAGCAAAACAGGATTTCACAGTTTACAGAACACAGCCATAGCATTTACTGGTATGCTAATCAGCTATCATTTTTTCCATAGCACAACTTTTTTCTGAATTCCCACAGTAGACTTTACTAGTTGCTTGGTTCATTAGAAAGTCCTGTGAATTTTTCATTTTAAGAAGTAATCCAAATTGAAAATATTTAAAAGTTCAAGACTGTATTTCCAAACATTCTAAAATGGGTCTGATCACTACTGTGCAAGACCTGCCATTTCAAATTGCTCTCTTCTCTCAGGTGGCCAGCTCCAGAACAAGAGGACACAGCCTCAGGCTGCGCCAGGGGAAATTTCGGCTCGAGGTGAGGAGAAAGTTCTTCACTGAGAGAGTCATTGGGCACTGGAATGGGCTGCCCGGGAAGGTGGTGGAGTCGTCGTCCCTGGGGCAGTTCAAGGCAAGGTTGGATGTGGCACTTGGTGCCATGGTCTAGCCTTGGGCACTGTGGTGAAGGGTTGGACTTGGTGATCTGTGAGGTCTCTTCCAACCTTGGTGATACTGTGATACTGTGTGAAATTAATGGTGGTTTGTTTGCAAACTTAAAAAACCCCAAAACGTTAACTTGCAGGTGTTCACATATCCTGACTTCCAGCTAAAAGTTCTGATGCAATCGTAATCAGGAATACAAACTGAAGTACAGAGCAAAGAACTAATTTGTTCTAAAGCTTTGTCACAAACAAAACTTCTCCATAAAAAGATCTCATTCCATAAACCATGCAGTTATCCAACCCTGACTGATTTTGATGGCAGTCTGAGGGATGCTTTTTGGCTTTTACTTTGATTGCATTACTCCTATTGAATTATTTCCATGCTTAGGCTAGACACAATATGTAGTGAAGGAAGATCAGCTTTACTTTTAGAAGCCATTCAACACAAAAGGAACCGATAGAGAACGATATTGGTATCTACATGAAATTTCACCTGTTTCATAGCAAACTGCCATATAAATGCCAATTGCTCCACAGAACCATTTATAAACATAAAACAAAACATATTTCTCTTGTTCAGTGACTCATAAAACTGAAAAAAGAATCTTTAGGCATTAGTCAGGTAGTTTGTGGTCTACAATTTACTGTAGGAAATTTATTTATTCATTAAATGTACTCTAACTGCTCAGAGCATGCTTTTGCTCTATCCTTGAGTTAGAATCAGTAAGACCATCTGTGGAAGTGTTGGGAAGAAGCAAAAGAAAGTGGGAAAGTGGGAGTGAAGGTGTGTTTAGTATATAAGCACTGACACGGCCATATGGAAGGAAAGAGAAAAAAAGGCTGGCAGAAAAAGATTAATGAAAAGGGAACCACAAGTCAACACCTTTGCTGCAAAGGCACAGCTATTCAGGAGGGTTAGCCCTCTAGATCAGGTTGGTCAGGCAGGAACTGCTCTTCCTAAACCTATGCTGGCTGGGCCTGATCCCTTGGCCATCCTGTAGGTGTTTAGTGATGGCACTCAAGATAACCTGTCTCCTTACCCTGCCTGGCACTGAGGTCAGGACAACAGGTCTAATTTCCCAGTTCTTCCTTCCAGCCCTTCTTGTGGATGGGAATCATATGAGCAGCTTTGGAGACCTCTCCAGTGAGCAAGAACTGTTGATAAATGATAGAAAGTGGCTTGGCCAGCTCATCTGCCAGCTCTCTCAGCACCCTAGGATGGATCCCATCTGGTCCCATGGATGTGTGAGGATCCAAGTGGCTCAGCAAGTCCCTTACTACTTTTTCCTGGATTACAGTGGGACTATACTGGTCTCTGGCTCCATCTGCCACGTTTTTTTTTGTCAATAAACACAGTTCAGATGTGCTAAGCATGCCTACTCTTCTACTCTGCATTGCTACATGGGAAAATATTTTTTTACATATATTTTATACAAAATAAATTGTATTTTTCAAACCATCTGTGTAGGTAAGTGATTTATTCATTATCCAGAAACCCTCTGACAAATTCTATTATCACATTTTCTGGATTAAAGATAACTTGATGGAGTGGAGTTGAAGGAATGAGATGCTAAAGCATTGCATCAGAAAATGGTCAATCCAGCAAGTAAGTACAGACTAACTCTGCATTGACAAATAGCTTCAATTTCAGTGTTCCAAGCAAAATGTCCAATGTTGAGCAAATAACAGAAAAAAGGAGTCAAACTGCATTAGTTTGACTAATCAAAGACAAACCATCAATTCTTAATCCTATGCAGTAAGATAATATAGTATTACTATGTATAGTACATACCAAAGTGTTATTGTAGTTGCTTCACAAATTACAGAAGCAATTAGGTGTACCTAACCAAATTAGAACTTTTAATATATTTTATAACAATTTTTAAAATTAAGTGTTGACTCTTGACCATCATTTCAAATAACTTTTCTCAACCCAGAAGATAATCTAGATCAATCACAACCTCCACATTTCATAGTTAATACTGATGACATTCATCTAAATGAGAAAGTCTCCTTTTGTAAATATCAGGAAACTATTGCAAAATAAATAATATGTAAATGAAGAATAGTTTGATTAAATGACATCATATTTAATAGTGCTCTTGTCACCAAACAATCAAGGCATTTTTAGCATATGAAAGGAAACATAAAAGATAAGAAAAACTAAAGGTAATAAAAGAAAGCATAATATAGCCAAGCCCTTCCAGTATACAAATCTAGTTTTGTGGACTCATCGTTTTCAGTTCAGCTGACAATCTGATTACTGCATATAGCATGGCAGATGGAATTACACCATATGCACAAACTGACTACTCATGACCTGAGAAAAACGTGTGTTTTGCTTTGACAAGTCTTATAATTAGAAATCTGTTAGGGAAAATCTTGAAGAATGCTACTAAATTAGATGGACACCATCAGCAGAAAACTTTAAGACTGATCCCTGTGTGAGCCATACAGATCAGTTAACATCAATGATATTCTATCAGGTTTTGGCAAGTTTATGAAGTTCAAGTCTCACTATACCATTTCTCCTCTGAGGACTGCCCTGCATCAGGAATTCTTTACTTCATCAGTAAATCTGATTTACTTGGTTTTTAGCTAGAAATGCAAATAGATTCCATCAAGGAAAAAAAATAATAATCAAACCACAATGCCAAAAACAAACAAAAAACACCCTAAAACCAGCCAATCAAACCCCCCTCAAACAAAAACCCAGAAACAAAACCAGGAGACAAATTGTGTATCTATGCCTCCTAAAGAATAACCTTTGTAGTATAACTGCCAGGTTAGTACAAACGGCTTTAGTCCAAGTGTCTTTTCTCTATTGTCTACAACACGACTTCTAACTGTTGCTTACTCATCATCATGTGTTCATGTACATCCACCAACATCTCCTGACAGTTATACTGAACTGAGTGATTTAAAATGTGACTACCTGCAAAAGCCACCTGGCTCAGCTTTGGAGCCACCAGCAGTTCTCAAACCAGCCACACCTAGAGCTTCTCTTTCAGCTTTCACAGTGAAACCTACAATCACATTAGCCAAACCATAAACAGCCTATTAGGGGGACTATGCATACCAGTATTGAAAGGATAAAGTAATAGGAATACAATTATAAAACATGACTTTTAACTTGAAACTATGAACTGAAACTCCTTCTAACAGTTAAAAAGAGAAAGAGCCATAAGCATCACTGGAAGCTATAGGCTGGCAGTACAGTAGAGCTGTGTGGATGGATGGAACTGTGACAAGGGAAATGCAGAGCATGAGTTTGAAAAAAAGAGGTAAAACATACAAGATTAAAGACACAATTAATCTACATTGGGTATGAGAAGACAAGAATTTTTCTTAGCAATCAAAAGATACCAACCTATTGGAACACCATTTACATAGATGAAATAAGGAGAAAACTCAGTTTATATTAGCTTATATAAAGAATTAAGGAAGTGATATAAATCATCTAGGAAATCATTTGTGTTCTGCTCTGAAACTGAAGTACATGGAGTAGAAACAGAAGCTACTGCCTGCCAGAGATTCAGTACAAATGAAAACCTTGCGCTGGGAAAATGCAATTTGCTACAATCAGTAATTCTTCCTGGTTGTGATTAAATGAACTAGACTAAGTGAAATAGCTCTAACAATAATCACTTCTAAATTTTGGCCCCTACACTTCTAACAAGCTTTCAAAATAAATGTAAGCTGTAATGCAGAACTCTCTTTGCACTTTTTTGGTTGCTAGTTAGCGCTTTTGTGTTTTAAAGTATTGCTGAGTTCCACAAATTCTTTTTGTCTGCCCAGAGCCTGGTATGCTCTGATGCACTACTGTTTCTCCTGCTAAACAAACAGGATCTATGAAATTTTAGTCTTCAAAGTGTTTATTATAGCTTTGAACTTTACAAGCATCTTGTGAAGCTTTGCCTTTATTCAGCCATGCCGGTCTCCCTAAATAACAGGTTTTGTTCAGTTTCTAGGAGTGAGGAATACAGCAATAATGTCTGGGTTTTTTTGTCCATCTTGATTTGCACTTGCTTTTATTCTTCCAAGTATCACTGTATCATTCTATCCTTAGCCATAAACTTTGTCAAAAACCTTTTAACAATTTTTATTACAAAGAAAAACCTCAAAGATAAAAAAAAGTTTTACTAACAGAAAGGACAGTCTCCACAATAAGGTAAAATATTTCAGATAAAATACCTGGATCAACCTCCACTCTGTTCCACTGTGCAGTATTAAGAAAATGACAGACAGGTAAGGCAGTTCAGGTGAAATGTCTACTGCAGCTCAACTGATAAGGGAACTGCACCAAACTTCTGAATTGTTTTCAGACTTCTAGTTCAATTTGTATAGGATGGTTTAGGTTGGAAGGGACCTCAAAGTCATCCAGCTCCAATCCCCTGTCACAGGCAGGGACACCTCCCAGTAGAACAGATTGCTCAAGGCCTCATCCAACCTGGCCTTAAACACTTCCAGGGAGGGAGCATCCACAACCTCCCTGGGCTCCTATGAATTCTAAAGGTCTGAATCACAGAGTTACATATTTTATGAGTGCCTAATTAAAAGAAAGCTCTTCTATACACTTAACATTTTGCTACTTCCAGATGAATATAAATGATCTACACTCATTGTGAGGCAAAAGGTCATAAAGTAATGAAAGAAAAACGTTAGGATACAGTTTCTTTGTAGTTATTTACTATGAGGCTGATATTTTTATCCTGATAAAACTAATCAGTCCTCTCATTTGAGAGATCCTGCAGTGAAAGACGGCCCAGGTTTTACCACAATACGATTATTGCAGAATAATTGTTGGCATTCCTGACTGTAGCCCTGATTACAGCTCTTTTAAATTTGTGCTTTCTAAAATTTATTTCATATAACACCATGAATATATGACTGCTTAATACTACACACTGCTGCTATCTGAAGGAAATTACAAAAGAGACTGTCATTATTTTTTCCATTCTAGAGCTCTTATCAACATTTTGTGATGAGAACTTTCAGAAGGCACCCATGTGCTGAGGAAGCCCTTCACAAGGTTATGAGAATAACCTCTTTTCTTACATCTCTTTCTTTTACCCATCAAGAGATAGTTTCAGACTTAAGAAAAAGCTGCTCATTTAGCATTGTCTGACCTTACCAGCATTACTAAAATTTTATGCTGGAGATTAAGCAGTCAATGTCAACCAGAATAGTGAGATACAATAGCACGACTATTGCTGAGTCACAGGATAATAATACGATTAAGCAGGGTGGATTTCTTTGCCAATGGCAGAGGAAAAGATGTCTGTTCTCTAATACACAGGGATGAGAAAATCTTCAGAAGAGAAAAATCCTTTCTACAATCTTAGTGTGAAAGTCTGCTTTGACCCTTAGTTTATACTCTTGAGGGCTTCAGACTTGCTTGGTAAACTGAAGAGTTTTGATATGTTCTCAGCCAAAAAAAAAAAAAACCCAAGGGGGAATAGGAAAAAAAAAGGCATAAAGTGACCTGGCATCTGAATTTGTCTTTAAGGATTTTTCTCTGCTGTTCCGTGTATCTCTCGTGCACTGCAGCAAGGCCCCAGAAGGACTAGATTGTGATGTTGATGTGCATGTTAATAAAACAGCATTGTTCAAAGGCAATTATCTTGGTCAAGCAGCCTGCATTTCACAGGGTTCAAAGGGACAAGGGTAGCACCAGGGAAAAAACAAAATGATGAAGTGGCTACATTTAATATGCTTGTGTCAGAAACTTACTGTTTGCACTTGTGAACTGGTGGTTCACCATGTTAATTTAAAGCAGAATCTCAGGACAGTCAAGTCTTGAGTACTCATTCCTCTTTTTTTCATAATGGTGAAGAAGTCAGGCAGCACAACATAGCTAGGAAATTTGCCAGGAGCATCTCATGATACACACAGGGCACTGCACAATTGAGTAACAACATATGCATCCAGGAAAAGCTCAGGTCATGTGTTTAAAACAAACCCAAAAGATAAAAAGACTGAGCCATTGAGATGGAACTTGTGTTGATTAGCTGGAATGTGAGCACCTATGTATCTCATGGCAAGAACTTCATGATAAAGCATCATTGTTTGGCCTGAATCCACAACTGAAGTAATCAGACTCCTTTCTGTATGGGCAGCTAGTCAGAAAAGTTTGTAATAAGCCCCATACTACTTGTGCTAAAAGCTGGTACAGTTTTGTTTTCCTTGCCTCTTTTTTTCCTCCAAATGTACAGTGGATCTTTGTTAAGACTGATGGCTGACACCCTTTCACTGCAGATTCTGTGAGGGCTTTTATAACTTCTGTGTCTAGTAGAAAAGTTAACTTTTACAAAGATTCAGATTAAAGAGGTGAATTAAGAAGGAAGGTAATGAAAGCTTGGAAGCTCAGATACAATTATCTCCCTCCTGGTGACACTGAGGCATATTTTGGTATGTCCTACTGCCACCTACTTGCTGACCCAGTGCAGTGTGGCCAAGTGTCTGTTGTGACCTGTCTTTTCAGCCTGGTTCAATCTGAAAATCAATAGGTGACAGCCCACGTGCTTCTTCACTTAGTTTGAAGTTGGCTACTCATCTTGCAAATATTTGCAAAATGGCATCCTTATGTCCATCACTTCAAAAATGCTGTTCCTAGCTTTGCTTACACCCGGCACTTCAGCTGCATAACGTTCTCTGCTTTGGCTGCTGAGGAGACTGTGTTTTAGTGAGAAGCAGTAATCACGGCAGTGCTGCTGTAGCTCCATCAGGACACAGTACCTGCCAGCATCTGAAGCTTTAAGAACTGACATTTAGCACAGTGATATCACACGAATCCCAAAACACTGTGTACCTCTGGGGCTTGGCAGCAGACTGTCAGACTCCTCCCTGTCTAGTACATCTGCTACTATCCCACCAGCCCCTCCCTTAGGAACAGATCCTGGCATACGGGGCGTATAAGGCAACCCATACATCCCTCCCAACTCTGCACTTCGGGTACATCTCTGCTTTGCAAGTGCAGAGCACATCTGGCACATGGTTAATGCATTTCAGGCCAAGAGTGCCAGGGCCCTGAGCCAGCAACACGCTTTACAGCCCCCTGCAAGCCCCACAATACAATTCCACGTCCCTCTTAGAGCTCAGAGGCAGCACCAAGGACAAGCTGTGATTATCTCTCAGCCAAACATCAGGCCAGCGCAGCCTGCAGGGCACCTGAGACCTTACTGCATGGATGAAACAGAAGCGGCATCTATGAAAACACTAAAGCAGTCCCTGCTTCAGCTTCCTCAGATACCTAACTGCCAGCTCTCCCCTCCACCTTCTTCTACCTCACAGGAAAAAATAAAAATAGATTAAAATTAAATGTCAACACTTCTCTAGGGCAGGAGAATAAATAAAGAGTTCATTAATGGTGTCTCACAGAGGGAGGGTGAGATAGGAAGATATCTGAAAAGCCAGTTCAGACCTTAATTATGCCTACATTGCTGTTAAGAATACATCTTCATTGCTTGAGGGAAGGGAAAAAAAAAACAAATTAAAAAAAAATACCTCTTTCTTGCTCTTCTAGAAAACTCATTTGCTATCTATAAGGAAACAAAAATGGAGATTAGAGTCCAAGCAGATACAGCAAAAATGCCTGATACTTGTTCAGCATTAGGACACAGAATAATATTATGCACCAACTCCTCCAGATAAAGTAAAGACTAATCAAAAGAGATGGTGCTTAGGAAGCTGCAAGACTGGACACAGTGACCAAAAGTTCCTCAGAAGTGGCAGGCTTATCTACCTGTAAGCACAATGCAGCCTCACAGGAGCATCTGCTGAAAGCCTTGAGCTGGTTCACAACATTAATAACCAGCCACTGCTGCTGGAGATGCCTCATTCTGCACTTTAATTGGAGACATATCTGTCAATAGTCCTAAACTCCAGAAAGATAAGGTTAACATTTAGTGTTTGATGTCAGCTGGAAGAAAAAGCAGCTTAGAGAAAGCAGGCCTACTCTGTTAAATGCAGAACACACTAGTAATGTAAGAGCATTTCTTGAATTGCCATCACATCTCCCTGACACCTCTATCCTTCTACCAGCGCCTCTGCATACTAATTTGTTCGTCACAGCACTTTAGAACAAATCCTTGTAAACTACTTCAAGTGTTTCAGTGAATTATAAATTCACCCACACAATCCCCTGAAAAGGATGTGCTGGTCAGGAAGCACAGGTATGCAGGCTTTCTGTTGTGGTAATCACTGCCGAAAATCATTACCAGGAACATTAAACTAGTGTGAATGTTCACTTCTTTTTCCATCCCTCAAGAAAGTTCCTCTTTACCACTTAGCATAGATTATCTTAGTTTGGTACATCAGGAGAGAGATGGATTTAGTTGTTTAAAACAAACAAACCCAAAAAACCATCAAGCACAAACAAAATTGCAGAGGAACAAAATCTTCTCCAGTTTTGAAGAGTTGTTGTTGCTTTGCATATTTGCAAACTTGCCAGGATTTTAGTTGTAACAATGCATCCATTTATAGCATGGCAGATGAGCTCTTGTATCTGAGATCAGAAGCAAAGATGGATATTTAGATGTAACCTTCGTGGGAAACATATATACGAGTAAAACAGCACAGACTATGCAGGAGCTTCAAAGTTTCTTCTCCTTCAAACACTGACCTTTCCTAGTTATTATATGACTTTTAACCACCTATGATTCTTTCTTACCCCAAGTGGATTTTCTATGTGCTAGAAAGACTAGCTGGCAGGTGTAGCAGTAACATGTTTCTAGCATCTGGAGACAGAAAATTGGTGAGGTTCCTTCTCAGAAAGGCCATACAAACTATCTTGCAAATGTAAGTAAACACAGGTGGAAAGTTGTCAAAAGGAACAAATAATTTTAACCCAACTGCCAGAGGAAAGGCATTTACTGCAAATCTTGTGCAAAGAGGAAGACCAGAATCAAAGATTATAATGAACTATTTCATAGAGCCCTACATTCACATGATACCTCTCTTGTAATCTCACTGTAAGAGGGTGCTTTACCTTTGGAGTACAGCCAGTGGAAGTAAAGCAGTTTGGTCTGCAACATAAGGAGGCTGAGTGTAGTTGCTCTAGTGTCGTGTGCTGTTAGTAAAATTAATCCATTTGGTCACAGGTCTGCATGTATAAATAAGTTTTCAAGGGTCTTCCTGGCTTAAAAGCAGCACAAAAAGTAGAGGGTATTTGACACTTGGACACAAGACAATGACATCTATGGTTTTGAACCGCATCTAGACAGTAGTCTATCCCCATAATACCTGCAACCACTCTGCATTTAAAGTGTGCAGTTTTATTAGCAAGAACACAGAAAACATGGACATAATTTGTGTAACTCTGTAAGAGCATACCAACAGTGTAAGAAATAATAAAAGGGTTAATTTCAGACTTTTATTTGTCAGGCGCTCATTCATAACCTTACCACAGTATTGATAATTATGGCCAGCATGGAGAAGTATAAATGCAGTATGAAGAATAAGAAGAATGCAATCTTCGACATATCGTTGACTATTACAGCTATTAGCTGCAAAAGCACTCAGTAGGCACAGTAGGCATTTCTTTATTACTAATGACACAGTGCAATTCTTTATAGTGCTTTTGCTTCAAAGAAAATCTCTAGCTTGTTTTAATTAGTCTCAAAAGGAGGTTTTCATTGAATAGGAAATTCTCAAATGACAATAGAAAATAGAGGACTCAGCATAAATGAAGTGAACTAGAACCAGAGGAAGACAAGCTGAGTATCTACTGGACAGGTTTGCCAATACCCCAGCATTTCAATGTCACTGAGAGTGGAAGCACGCAGCAAGTGTCTCATTATATTAAGGTACCTCAGAAGAAGTTGCTGACAGTGGCTTTGTGTGTGAAGAAACAAACTTCTAGTACCTGCTGAAGGTTGTGTCTGAGGTTTTTGTTTTCTTTTTTTGTGGTGTTTTTTGGTTGACTGGGGGTTTGGGCAGGAGGGGAGATGTTTGTTTTGTGGATTTTTGTTTTGTAGGGTGTTAGAACACAAATCAGGATTTACACCACAATGGGCAAAGTTTAAAAGTATTACAATCCACTCGGGAGTGGTGGGGGGGGAAGGAATAAGGAGAAGACTCTCCTTGGTTTCCTGGCATTTTGAGGAAATGAGTGGGTGTAAAGTGAAACAGTTTTCCTACTGAAGCTGGAATTAGAGTGGTGTATCCCTCACTCTGAAAGAAATACACAGAGAAGAGAAGAAAGAGTAAAAACAATGCCTTCCATTTAGAGATCATTCTAGAGCTTTGCTGTTTCTGTGTTCCTCAAGCTGGATGAGAATTTCTAATCATTTATGTATTGCACACTTTGTATCACTTCCGGCAGATTAGCTATTGATTCTCAAGGCCTTTGTAACCCAGGTCGCAAAACTGCTGACACAGAATAAACAGGTCCTGGTAGCTGTTGTAAATCAGAAGTATGATTCTGGAGGCCCTTGTCCCGGGTTAGGTTTACCCTCCCCCGGTAAACTCACTACCAACACAGACTTTTTCTGGAAAGTCAGAAAAAATGAAATTGCATTTCTTATAGTTTAAACTAAATATAACAGTATAAGGAGAATAAACTACTATAGAGAGATAATAACCTTAAGGAAAATGGGGGATGGGTCAAGTGGTGGCAAAGCAGCAAAAGCAGCAGCAGACAAAGCAGCAGTGGGGGAAGATAGCAGCAGGCAGAGCAGAAGCTGTAGGGGGACAGTACAAGCTGCGATTCCAGACATAAAGCTCTTGATGCTCCAATGAAATTATATTAACTTATCCATTGTTGCCATTATATGGCCTTTCCCTAAAATGTTCACCTCTCCACTCAGAGCTTCCACTTCTAAGTTTCTCTGTTCCCAATTCTTTTATGCCTGTACTAGAAGTCTAGCTCGAACAGCTACAGTCCTTATCCATTCAAAAAACTTAACACAGCTGTTCAGTCTTCCTGTCCAGAACCATGTGTCACCTAAAAGAATCTATGAGTGCTTTTTCATGACCTCTTGTCATTGTCTCCCTTTGATAATCTGGAGGTTAATTCAAGACAAAACATCGAATAATTAAAAGCTGATGTGATGTTACCCTTACCTAATCAACAGGTAATGCAGATGTAGTCAGTGAATTCCATATATGTATGCACACACAAACTGTTAACACTGCATGACTTTAGTTATCATGATCTTACTTGGGCACAATTCCTCCTACCTCCACATAGATTTGTGAAACAGATATTTCATCATTACACATGATTTCTACTCATTACACATGATTTCTACTCTATCTCAAATTTCAGCTAAAGGGAAAACAAAATAAAGGAATCAATCATCTTATTTATCATATAACAACGTCCAGGTAAGCAAAACCACCATTTTCTCAACATGTTCTATTGTATACAGCACTGCTTGAAGTAATGTTATCATGATGAAATATAGTTAGAACTCTGACAGACACATTTTAGGAAATAAGCCCCAACTTTTTCCTCCAGTCAACTCTAAGACATAGTGCTTAAGGCAAACCATTCCTACTGCCAGAAAGAATTAGAAAGACAGAATGAGTAGCTACCCAGCCTTAATGAACAGAACTCATTGTTAGTGTTCCCGTTACACCGCAAATCTTATCTTTCTTCCCCACTTTTAAGAACAATCAGGACATGTAACTAAGACTCATTGGTGTATAGATGTGCTTTAGGGATAACCACTAATTGTGCATTCCTTAGAATTCAGTGGAAATTACTGAGCACTGAGTACTGAATTTAGTGGATTAACAAAATAAACTTTAAAGATATTGAAAGGCATATCCTAAAACCTGCTTTTAGCAGGAGAAAAGTTTTAGATCAATTCTCAATTCCAGAACAGAAATTGACAATAACACTGAATAATAATAAAAACTGACAAAAAAACCCCAAAACAACCTTGTTTAAATGTGAGTCTATTTTGTCAAATTCTGATTGAACTAAGGAACTTGTGTATAAAACAGGTCAGAGAGCAGGAAAAATAACTTAAACCAATCAGTAAACTAGAGCCAGAGATGCACAAGGACTAATATAAGCTTCTACACATAGAAGGTAGTTGCATATGGTTATATTTTTTTTTTGAGCCTTTTGCACTGCTAATTAGAACAGCTGAGCTGCCGAGTTTGCCTCCACAGAGAAAATAACTGAATGACTCAGAGTCGAACAACAAGCAGCATAGTTTGACACTGTCTGCAGCTCTCTTTGCAGCGATCAATTAAGCTTATCTTTGCAATCTTCATTTTAGGAAGATTCAACCCTTTTCATGAAAAACTCAGGTGTTAATACCACTAATGATAGAGTAGCTCACATTTTTCTTTAAAATATATAATGCACTTGTTTTCAAAATCCTCTGTTCATTTCCTTCCAGAGTACCATGAGAAATGGTTTGTTCAGTTAAAAGGGTTAGGAAAATACCTAAGGAAACAACACATAGTACACACATGCAGGATGTCAGAAACCAGTATCTGTACCTCAAAGAAGTAATGATAAATAATGCCCTGAGTAAAAGAAGTTGATATTAACAACAATCCAGCTCAAAAAATTACCTCCCTTTATACATATGCTTCATCTTTGTGGTATTGCAGGCCATTCAAGGGGCTTTAAAATCACTGTGCTCATAGCATTTAAATAAACACACACACACTTTTTTTTAAAAAAGAAATTTGATTTAGACTGATAAAATAGTCAAAATGTCATACCTTATAAATCTCCAGAAGATAAAAACAGTGCTGTTGCTGAGACAGGATAGCAGCTGTCTCCACCTATGAAATATTAAAAATGCAAGATATAAGTGATACTATTTGGAATTTCTTGATTAATCAGATGTACTGTTTGCCCTGCTGGGTTAAAACTAGTCTCGACAGAATCTAGTTCAAACGGTAAACAATTCACAAGCAAAATACTTCCACTGATGCTATGATGGCCATTCCAAAAAACAGTGATTATTCCGGCACTAGGAATAATGACGTCTCCCTTAAAAGATCTCACATGAAACAGTGCAACCTTCACCAAAATCGGATTTTCTTCCTCCATATACCCTTAGTCTGAGAGGCCCCAGGAGTTGCTTGTTTGTTTTTTTTTTCAGTCAGGGTCATTGTTGTATCTTTAATTTCCAAACAGTACTATTCATTTCTAAAAAACAGCAATATTCACAATACAGAAGCCAGTAGATGCTTTCCCCACATATTTCTCATTAACAGTAACCTCTGAACCTTAAAAGTCATGAGCTGATAGTACTTGGTCATTGTAAGAACAGACTCCAGTGTAAGGATAGCAAACAAGGATAAATACACATTTTTCTCCTAAATGATCAGAGTAAAGCTGAGAAAAGTCTACTGTCACACCACAGATAATCTGTCCCATTAGCCTTCATAACATGTGCTGAAGGGACCAAAGGAAAAACAAAATTTGGAGAGAGAACAAAACCACATGATTAAACTGGGTGAAATGGAAACAGAAACCACTAGATCCGTGCTGAATTGCTAAGTAACGGATTGAAGCTCCCCTATTAGGTGCACACTATTAGCAAATTGAGCTTGTTTTTCTTTCTCCGTTTTTAAACTTGGCATTTCAAAATCTGTGCATTTAACAATGTACTCTGCATTTTTGAGAACAGTTCCTGACTTTTTCACCTCCTTGCTAATGAATTTATAAAGTAGGAAAACATTTTTTGACTGAAAACAGATAGATAGAAAGAAAAGGCTGAAATAGCACTGACTAACTAAATATTCTCTTTTTTTCCCTACTCCGTTAAAAAGGCCCTTACCTGCTAAATTTCCATCCTCCTGCAAACTAGCCCTTACTCTGGAGATGCACAAAGTGCCTCCCACAAAAGAAATACTTTGTCACTCATTTCTTTCTGTATAAATGAAAATAATTGCCAGCCCAATTGCAGTTTGAACATAATTAGTTTTCACTTATCATCTATCCCACTCTCAGCTGTGCCACTCATCAAACCCAGAGCCCTCTACTTAACTAAATTGCCATGTTCTCGTAGGCCCTGACAGTTACAGAGTAACCAGCCTGTATCCTAGAAACAGCATTTAAGACAGGGCTAAAACAAAACACGGGCACCAAGTCTGACACTGCGACGTGAAAGGACCAGTACTGGAGCCATTACATTTCCTTATGTGACAGCAGAGCTCCTGATGAACCTAGTACTGCACCCTGGTCAGCATGTGATCGTTTAATTGCAGCTGTTTTATATGTAGCTCCCATGCAAAAGACTTCAACAGAAAAGCAGAGACTGTAAAGTTCTGCTATACCTTCAGGCGCTTGCAGTTGCTCTCAGTAGTCTGTCCTCATATAAAAACTGAATGATAGCATAAATTCAATGAAAACTTTTCTGATGATTTAGAAACTTCATTGAGGTCAAGTCTAACCTTTCCTGCCATCCTTCTGACTTAGCACAGCATTGGAGAAGGAACACGGCAAAGAGTGGGAATTAACAGCCCCTGAAATGTCATGTTTCCATTTGAGAAGAAAAGGCAGCTAACAGATAAAGATGACTTTAATTGCAATATCATGTACTAGCCAAGATGATAATCACTGTAGCGCTGGTTTGACACAGAAGCCCACAGCAAAGTTTATTTAATATGACTGAACATCTTAGGTCAGGGAGACAAGCAAGGAAAGAGATTTTTAAAAAAGAAAAAAATCCAGCCTAATTATTTAATGAGAAAGAGGTGAGATTCCTACAATGCCCCTAAAACGACTTAACAATGTGAAACCTAATCTACAGGTAGATACTGGATTTCAAAAGCTTGCATGTGCTTTACTTAATTGCCACATAGTTATGAAAATTAGAGAGACTTACTAAAACAGCTCAGGATAACAATGACTTACCTGAGACTTTGATTCCACTCTCCTTCTGCTACAAACAACACTGTCATGTAATTCTTAACTTTCTAGCATAATTACTGTCAGTATGTAAAGGGTGTCCATGCGCAGGTGTTGGCAGTGGGGGGTGCAGGCACCTGTGTCAGGAGAAGACTGAGCTGCCTTGTGCTGCATACAGGCAGTTCTAGTTGTTTCTGGGTGTTTTTTTGTGCTTTTGGAGTTGGTGCAGCTGCAACAGTCTTCCTCTGGGAAAAAGTTTAGATGGCAGGGCCAAGGAAAGCATTGTATTCCTTTTGTAAGCTCTGAAATCAAATTTTCCTGACCAAACATATCTTTAGTTCTTACCTCAGTCCCATCATCCTCTTGGGTTTTGTCACCGAATAAATTTGAGTGATGAAAAATACAACAAAACTATCACTTATACACATGCTGCATCTGCAAAATGCAGAAAAAGTGGTCTGGTTTTCCTCCTAGATGTTGGTATTTGGGGGGTAAAAAGTTCTAGAGTTCTTAATGATCTTTGTGTTTAGCTTACATTGCATCTTAAAATTTGTACTTTGGGTCTGAAGTGGATTAAAGGCAAAGGCACTTCCTTAGCAGTCAACTGTAGCCTTGACCTGAATATATGTAGGATTGCTTTTGTTCCTTCCATTTACTTGGAAATGGCAGTATTTAAATAGGGTTACTCAATAATCATTGTGTTGTATATGTGGTTACAATTAAGGGAAATGATCTAGAAAAGCAATGTTCACAACTGGGTTTTCCCAACAAGAAGCTTTTGTGCAAAACAGGTAATTAATCTTCTAACAGACCATGTAAAAAACAGGTGTTCAGTGGCATACAGATTGGTGGCAGCAGTAGTGAAACATCTTGTTTTAAAGCATGCTGGTGCCAGTATGGAGAAAAGAGAATGCATTTGCAGTTTTCCATCCAAAGCAAACCAACATCTTTATAAACAACTTTTGCTTCTCAAGACAGCTCTTCATGTATCATAAAGACTCTAACATTAGAATCTGTTAATCTGAATGCAAAATGCAGCCTAAAATTAGTAACAAACCATCTGCATCTGTGAGCTAAGTCATATACAACTTCAAAAATCTGTATTCCTACTTTTTCTATCTGAAATAGAATAAAATAACAACACCTTTATAGAGGTGTTAAATGGTTCAAGAAGTAAACTTGCTGCTTAAGCTATATTCTGATGTCTAATGACTACTATCCTCCACTTAATCACTCACTTGCACATATTTGGAAGAAAACCAAACATAGCATACAAATAAGAAGGAGAAAAAAACCCTCAGCCTGAATAATTATATTACCACATCGATAAATGAGTAACTACTGCTCTCAGAGATAGTTAGCATGTAAATTAAGCTAATTTCAGACAGAAGTTTTCAAGTGCTCCTGGTAAAAGGACTTAACAATTTACCATTTTATGTTATAAGAAAAGTGCAAAACACAACAATATCGACAAAGTCAGTTTCTACATCATTTAGTCTTATTCAGCATTCTCTCGTGCCCGACCACAGACACAAAGTCTATTACAGATCATAGGAAAAAATAATCCAGTTGCCTGAGAAGGGAGTAGAAGATCACAAGTCCCAAGTGTGAACGCTTGTGAAGTACAAACTGCTGCTTAGGTGTGTGTAGTGCAGGAAGGATCTGTGCATTTAAGCATTTTAAGGAATCTCCCTGTGTTGACAGGAGGGCCCTGAACTGATGATTCACTGCATTCCATCGTTAAGTTTGCTTCTCAGATGGTAAAAAATCTGGCACTGCACTATCCAAACCGGTAAAGCTTTGCCACTGCACAGCAATAAGGAGAGGGCTTGCACCCCTTCTAAGAAAATTCCCTTCATATTTCTTTCCTATTACTTCCATTTATGTGAAGATGTTTGTCGCTTTTGTTTCTTTTAGGAGGAAAGTGCAGAAGTTGGCTCTTTTTAGAATAGGAAACATGCAGAGTTAAATTATTCAATGTTCCACATTGTTTTTCGTAACCTAAGTGCATTTTGCTCTGTCAAAAGGGGTCAGCAGAGGTCACCACAGCAGGTGCAGGGTTCGATGGTCTTTTGCAAATTTCAGAACGTTATTAAAATTTATTTTTAAAAGGTTAAGATTTTTCTTCCACTTTCCCTGTCTAAATAATGGAATAAGCTGAAATGCCACTCTCTTCTGGAAATGTTGCCAAGCTCACAGTATTAGAGAACAAACTGTCCAAGCTTTGACGTCTAATCAACGTCACTAATATACTTAAGTACAAAGAAGATAGAACTGTTCTCAAGAATTCAATTCTCCCTGGGCTTATACGCAGATTACACTATGGCAAATAAGGAACTGGAAGTTATCCTTGTGCTGAAAAGGACTAGGTGTAGATTTTTGGGTTTGACCCTGGCTGGAAGATTTTTCTTAAATGTCTATTCACCAACAGTCCTGCTTTCTAAACTCATGTTATAAACAGGTCACTAACACAATAGCTGCTTAATGGAAAGTAAATGTATGCGGATCCTTTAAATGATGGATGTTGAAACAGATTTGCACAGTACAGTAACTGTGTTCACACAAACTCCCTGTCTGCTCAAGACTTCACTCTGACTGATTTCCAATGCAGTCTGTTCCAGGCCAAAGAGTTTAAGGACAGAAGCAAATGTCTCTTAACTTTCAGCTGATTAATGTTGTTTTGCAGAGTATTTGTCACCTGTAACAGATATCTGCATGCTCAACTTGTAGGCAAACCTCTTCTGCAGTGCATTTGAGATGAAGTTAGGCAGATAAAGCCTTTTTCAGCGCATGCTGTTAGACATTAATAAGCCTGTTATTTAGTAAGCATTTCTCTGAATCTCAATATTGAAATTCAGAACTAGGCTTGTGGCCCTAATTAAGCTTCAAACCACCAGGATATATAAAATAGATAAACTTTCCTAGCCAAAGCCTGCATTTTTCTTTCTAATGAGAGATTATCAGCAAGCTTCACTTCCAAACATCTTTACTGTATTTGTTCGCAATCACTTTACAGAGCTCAGAAATTAAAACTAATTTTCCCCTTAATATTTATGGGTTATTATTCAAAGACTGTAGCACAGAACAGCCAAAAGCAAATTCATTCATCTACATCTTGATTTTCCAAAAACTTGTGATTAAAAAAGTATCTTCTGTCTCCAATAATATTTAATGTTACAGAATACAGTAATGATACTCCTCAATATCACAAATAAAAGCATTGTTCCAACAGGCATTTACAAAAACAGAACATTTAGAAAGAACAACCAAACCTACTGATGCTAAAAAAAAACCCACAAAATCAAGAATGTAAATAAAATAAATAGTAGGAGACTATTTGTGTATTATATACATACTATGTACCTACACTGACCAATCTGGAGATGTCCCTGCTCACTGGAGGGAGGTTGGACAAAATTACCTCTGAGGGTCTCTTCCAACACAATGTAGTCTATGTTTTTATATAAAGGATCTTTGGAAACTACCCACTATTTTTCTTGATAATAAATATTTTCCAGTTATCTTCTTAGATTCTGGATACTTGAACCCCACACTTTAAATTTCCTTATACAGATACTCCTCTAACATTGTCTTACCTAAAAATCAGAGAACACCATTATGCATCAGAGGTATCCCATAAGGAAAATTTAGGGGTTTTCTAATTAAACATAAACATACCATGTTCTTAACAAGATGAGGTTTTCATGAACGATGCTCACCCTCTGGAAACCCTGTTATTTCAAGACAGAAAACTCAAACACCCAACCAGTAGACTGCACTCTGAAATATCTCATAGCTTTGAACTAAAAGCCAACACATGTCCATTAGGCAAGTCAGTTATGCTGTTCAATAAAAGCTCTATGTACCTTTTCTCTTCTCTCACAGAGTTGTGAGTTTAGAATTCCTAAGGAGGTGCTCTGTTTGCAAGATTCACTTACCTAGGTATTCTGGTACACTGGACATTTGGCTACAGCAATACCTGTCAGTTCATAATAAAATGAATGTTGGTAAAACAATAGTTACATTTAAAGAATCTAAAAATAATTGGGGGAAAATAAGGACTAGAAGCTGTTTTTCTTTAATTCTATTTTTCTCTTTTAGAAAGGTAATTTTAGTGTTGTGAGCACCACTCTTGTTGGGCTAGAATTAACAGGAAGAAAAAAAAAATCTGGTGAAAACCAAAGCTGTGTATTTTAGTGATATGTCTCTCTGTTTTAAATGACTATCCATATGTATGTTCAAGGCTTCTGGTAATTTTTGTATAGTCATCTAAAACAGCAGCAAACTCCAGTATTTGATAATGAGAGCGCAGTCTCAGAAGAGGCTCTCCCCAGAAAGCACTGCCTAGGTCTTGCTCAGTGCTGCATGAAGCAAAGCTGATACTGTGAGAAGAAAGAGAACAATTTCAGCTGTTTTAATCTTGCAGAGTCCCCTGCCTTTTGATCTTGTCTTTGTTCCCTCTTTGTGAAGCATAACTTACACTGGCTGCAATTTATTTAGTTCACAGTTTGCTTATCTCTGCTGAGCAATAACACAGTGTAGTGTGAAGCTCCTCTGCAACCATGCCAAAGACAGCATTTGTGTTTCTTTCCATTGTGTAGTCTGAATGTCAAATCACCGGTTCTGTGTCTTTTTTGAAGTCAGACTCTGAACCTCTAATTGTAGTAGGTTTGTTCAGTGACCAGAACACACTTTTCAGCTAACCTCTTTTGCCTCAGACTTTGTTTTGAGGCTCTGAGAGACAGTTCCACAGCATATGCTATGGCTTTTGATGTGGATTATCATACAGTTTACATACAATTTAGTTAAGAAATAGGCAATTCTCCTAGAAATAGTTAATTACTGAATCTCCCAGTGGCATTTATTTTCTTACAAAAGAAATTTTATTATCTTTATACTTTCGTTTTCTGATTAAAAAGCTACTTATCTAAGAGAAAGAATAACACTGTGCAAAGTATCCAGCTACTAGCAAAGCAGACTCCTGTTTTGTGTGTAATGTATTTGACTCATGCCACTGCCACACTGCAGTGAAAAAAAGGCATGGCAGTATAATACAAACCTGCCATTTTCCATAGCCTTGAGAAATGCAAAATCAGATGGAGTAATTACTGGTTTATACTCCCAGAAAAGCAGCAGAAACAGACAGAGGCCCCACTGCAAGCAATAAGTGAAGAACTGGCAGGAGAAGACTATTGAAAAGTAAATAGGGCAGAGGCTGACAAGGTGGCAGAAAACATTCAAAGCACCTGATGAGCAGAGCCATTTTCCACAGAAAGGTAAGAGAATATATTTAGCCAGCAGGCTGATACCTTGGAAACCTGCTTCAGAATGGAGATCAGTCACTAATACAGCCTATTTGGTCAGGTACAGCATTGAGAAAGATGTGGACATAGCTAGCATTCCCTCACCACACACACTAGAGAAAATACAGATGAGATCAGAGCATTCAGCGACCTCAAACTATTTCAAATCCCCAATTTCTGTGCAAAGCAAATCTCAGAAACACAATACTAAACTGGAATGTGTATGCCATTTTGAACACTACATTAGAATCTGCCTATCATTTTAGATATATCCATTGCCATTTAAGATACTTACATTGCTTTAATTAAAGGTGATTAATCATAACAAAATCTTTGGCAACAAAAATTAAGTCAAAATCCAAACCTTTGAATGGCAACAGGCAGCTTTAAATGTAGCATGCAAATAAAAAAAGATTGTCAGATATATTCAAATACATGTATATAAATATAGAAACTGGGCTCTCTAAAAGATATCCTCCATATGTACTGCTTACATAGTAAGTTTCTCAAAGTCAGTACAGAGAAGCCTCACGAAGATCAATACATCCAGGCTTATGGTATAAACCTGGAGACAATCCCATACATTTATCTTCATTTATGCATATACATGTTCAGAATTTTTCCTTTGAATTTTCTTGTTAAAATTCTAGTTGCATTTTTGAGCTGAGAACACCTCTGCTATCTGACTAGATCCATTTTTGATCTTGTCACAGGGCTGATGCAGGAAAAAAAAAGGTAGAATTATGCAGGGGACACCTGGAGGTTAAACAAAAAGAGAATGAGAACAGCACTAGCCTCTCACAATTTAGAGAAACCTTCATCTGGATTCTGGTGAGTACCAAAAACATTTGGAAACCCAGAAGCAGTGATGAGGAAGGGCACCTATGAAACCAAAACATGTTCACACCAGTTCATAAAGTCTTCCAGTCATGTATCAAGGGTGAAAAGACTAATCCATTATGTTACTCATTCATTTAGAGGTAGGTAATAGGAAAAGATCCTCAGGGACTAGCAGACATTTTCTAGTAAGCGACTTGCTGCTCTTTAGCAGATTCAGTCCCATAGGATACACATTTCTGAAGTCTCAAGATATTTTTCCCAAGTGCCAAGAAATGCAATAACAGTGAAGTTCTCTATAATTTCTGTCCCTAAAAGTTTTTAAAGAGCAATGTAAATCCTTGCAGCTATGGAAGAAGAAAACAAGCAAAAAGGAAGTGTTTCTAACCAAGGTATAAAAGGTTAAATGCAGGTTTTATTTGAAGAGACATAGTATTTTAGAGATAAGACTACAAAGAATTAAGTTTTTATTATGTCAGAAGGCAAAAAATTTGACACCATATGACCTCCTTCAGATTTGGCATTCTGCCTCTTTGTCAAATAAGTGTAATGTGAATTAATGAACCAACACTTTCTAATTAAATAGTAATAGTCACCAAAGAATGGACAACATTTACAGAGTTGTTCTGGGGGGTTTTTTCCATTTGTAATGATTTACAGTTCTGTGGGACTCTTAAGGTGAACTCCTCTTTGAATGTCATGTGGACAGCTGTGAAAAGTTCGATTAGAAGCAATACAATAGAAAGACAAAGACCTGTGAAAAACCGAATAAAAGATACTGGGCATATACCAGCTTTAGTGAGTGTGTGAGAGAGTGAATGAGTGGGAGAAACAGAACCACAGGCATACAGCCTGGAAGCAGCAGCCCCCAAATCCTCTTCTCCATCACCATCACCACCCATGCCATGCCCTAAGTATTGCTTGCTGTAAGAGGAACAGAACAACTCCCAAAGACATCACTCACTGGGAAAACATCCCTGGGCAACACAAAACTGAAACACGAAGTGGACTTCAGAAACCCTATATCTCTCTCTCCCCTCCCTCCCAGCCTATGGTAACATAGACTTTTCCCACTCTGCCTCTCTTGTTTTTCCCTCTCTCTTTCTCTGTTTCATTCACTCTATCCTTTAATAAACAATCTCACTTCTGGTATCTGGTCTTGCTTGTACCTTAACTCCATAACACAAAAATATGCAAGGACAAATCTCACTCCTCTGGACTAAGACATTTTTAGTCTCTCTCCTCCATACATTGACACTTGCCTAACTGAGGTGCCATCAGGCCCCCCCGGCCTTTGTTCCACTCCCATTCACCCGGTGCACACTATGGGGACTCACCAGTGACGACAGAAGAAGGCTCTCTCTCCCCAATTTAGCACAGCTTGGGGTTTCTGCCTTTCCTGGGGCCCATTAAAAAAGGGAGCGGGCAGGGCGAGCAAAGTGGTCACACCTGCAGTGGGAGGAGACTCCAATAGAACCCAGGTGCTCTGGGTTTGGGAGGGGGGAAGAGAAAAATGCAGTGTGAGGTGGAAAAGGGGCAGATGTGGTGGTAAAGGGGAGATGCTGCTGAAAGGAGGGAGGGGGAGAGGAAAACGATGGAAATGAAAAGAAGAGGGAAAAAGGAAGGAGATTGAGAGGAGAGGAGGAAGATTGGGGGGAAGTGGGATTTAAAAAAAAATGAAAACTAGATTGTTTAAAAAAAAACAACCAGGAAGCCCTGCTCTGCAGGGGGTTGGACTAGGTGATAGTTCAATGTCCCTTCCAGCCCCTAACATTCTGCAATTCCCAGTCTTGTAGTACCTTAGATTGCATCTGGAGTAACAGATCCATGTTTCCTTACAGAACTGAATCGGGGCAACAAAAGAGACATTTTTTTGGTTGGTTGTTTGATTTTTAATCCCCCATGGTACAGAGACATTTCTTGGCCAGAGAAAGTGAGTATTGCACTGCGCTTTCATGTCAATGTTTTATGCATGGCCAGAAAGTGCTGATAAAGCATTTCTTTGTATTTGGAGAGAAAAGACACTCAAAAAATTTATTTCTATAGTTCTTAAATTTATCTTTCTTTTATCTATTTTACTCCTGAAACACATGAAGGAGTTTAATGCTAATGAAGGAGATACACAAGAGATACACTTTTAAGCCAAGACACAAGAGCAGGCAGCTATCATACTATTTATTGTATGATATTTCATAGATCTAGTTTGCTTGTTACACTTGCATTAATCTTTCCCACATCTTTCTCCTTTGTAAAAACTGACAGGCAGGCAGTGCCCTAGCTTTGTGTGCTGGTTTGAGGCTAATTGGAATATTTTAATGAGAAAAAAATAAAAGGAAACAATGATGATGTCTACTTCACTCATAGGTTTGCCAAGATGTATAAAATCAAGGATACAAACATAGATAAGACTGTCTGTCTGTCGGTGTCTGTGTTTTCTCTCTGGGCTTCTGCTGTTCTGCTTGGATCTGTGCAACCAAACTAACCATTCTACTTCTAACCCCCCTTGCTGATCCTCCCAACTCACCTTGCACATCAGGCAGATTCTGGGATAAGAGTGGGGGGTGGTAAGAAGGAGGATGGGTGGTTGGGGGCCCCTCTTAGGGACTCTGATTTTCTGGGTGGGGTATTGTGTTTCTGTATTACTTTTAACTTGTATATTTATATATATAGCTGTGAATATTTGCAATATGTTGTAAATATCTGCTTGTATGTTGTGCTAAGCTGTGAATATAAAGCTTCATTCCTTAACTTCCAGATGGGTGAGTCTAGCCTGGGTGAATTGCGTAAGTGTGTGGGGGCAGGTAACTCTCAAACCATCACACTTTGTCAAGAAGAAACCTTTGAACCAAGCAACATTGTCCTATTCCTGAAGGACCCAGATTTCCATACCTGCGTCTAACAAATTAGACCTCATAAAAGGCAATGAAATACATCTTCAAGATGCCTTTTATGCATTATAACTTTGATATTCCAATAAAACCAGATCCTTCTAAAGGGCACAGAACTGTCAAATTCATAAGTTCAAGTATTTATTATTTTTTATACTATGCTTACATACTTAGTTCCTGGGGAGTTTTATCAATTTATGTATTTTGACACTGCAAAAACGTTCATGTTCTAAAATAATTTGATTTAGAAACAGATCTCTCTTTATCATACATAATACTTCTTAGACTGAGGGTTGAAAGACAGTGATGAATAGCCTGCACTAGTCCGCCTCTGTTGGAAAACCCAGCCTAAACTGAAGTAAACACAGAACAAAGACACCCAGTTGAGAGCAGAATGCAACAGATCTTCCTGTAGTTACAAGTAAGATAGCAGCTAAAGCCCTCAAAAGATAACAGTTGTGTTGACTTATGTGATAAACTCCATCCACACTAATTAAAGGTGTGTGATGTAAAGTAGATCTGTGCTCTTAAGCTGAATGCTTCTCTGTACAGCTAGACAGCAAAGCAAAATTAAAATAAGACTAAAGTTAGCTAGGATGCATGTTTAGTTTAAGCTAGTTTAAGAGCCAAGCTATCACAGACTCTCTCTGTTCTTTCTGGAGACAGACAGTTCCCCAAGTGGAAAAGCCCATCTGAGATCTGAATCTGGAAGTGATTCTCCCTTTTTACTGAAGTATAATGGAGAGTAGTTTCCTAAATTACAGAACTTGCAATGACTAAGAATCTTAAACTGTGGAGGATTGGGTTCAGTATCTAAACTCCACTTCTATATCTTGAGTTTTAATGCAAAATAGAGACTCCTATGAATTCATGTACCAATTCCTTTTTGATGGAAGAATCCTACATTTTGTCTTCTGGACATATTTTGCTTCCTGTTCTAGAAGGTGGCACTTTCCACGCACTGATGAATTTTATCACGGTGCATCTGCTGACATTCGTCTACGTCAGATAGGAGATACTTTCTACACCACATATCCATTCACCTGTATCTGACTAAACCTACTGTAAATACAGTACTGCACTTACATCATTTATGAGAAAAAATACTATGTGTATAAAGGTTACAAGGCCATCATGGAAAAATAATGTGTAAGAAGTGAGAAAAAAAGGGGGGAAATGTCATACAAAAACTTGCGTTTATTCTTAGAGTTAAGATTGTTCTCTGGAGAAACATCACAGCAAATCAATATTTCATGAAAGATGCTAAAAAGACAACACATTGTACTGCACTGAATGAGTGCTATGAATAATGCTGTTACCCTGCCTGCTCTCTTCACTGGTTCAGTGCTGCCTTCTGCAGTGAGATGCTTTGCAACACCACTTTTTTTCTACTTAAGGCAACGATGCAGAGACGACGCTTCCCAAAATAAAAGACTAGATATCAAAGTATGCATTGGCCATTCAATACCTTTATACATACATAGGCAGCTATAAGTAGCATATTATTTATTAAATCACTTAGGAATTGATCTTTTGATCACACTATTATAATTCAACTTACTTATCATGGTTTATAGGCAGAAGATCATAGAGTCACAGAATCAGTCAGGGTCGGAAGGCACCACAAGGATCATCTAGTTCCAACTCCTCTGCCGCAGATCAGGCTGTCTAGAGTCTCATCTAGTCTGACCTTAAACACCTCCAAGGATGGGGCTTCAACCACCTCCCTGGGCAAGCCATTCCAGGATCTCACCACCTTCATGGTGAAGAACTTCTTCCTAACATCCAGTCTGAATCTACCCATTTCTAGCTTTGTTCCAGTCCCCCTGGTCCTATCACTACCTGACATCCTAAAAAGTCCCTCCCCATCTTATAGGCCTCCTTAAGATACCAAAAGGCCACAATAAGATAATGTTTTACAGTTAATGAAAGCAGAGGTGTGCCTGATCTCTCTGAAGCATGCATGAAGGACAAAGCAACTACATCTATAATAATAATAATCAACACATCAATTCAGAAGGCAACTCATCTGCCATGTTCATAATGTGAGACCTGAAGAATCAAACTTTTTGTTGAAATGTAACCTACTTGGCAATGTATTTTAAGTAAATAATTGGGATATGGCTTCTTTTTTTTTTTTCTTTTTACTGATTACCCTCAAAAAAATTGGAACATTTCTATTTATTCCATATTTTATATCACCTAAAATCAATTTAGAACTGATATAAAAGCAATTCATGAAACATATACTATTCATTAGAATCTTTGGATTATCTGTTTAAGTTCACAAAAACTTCTGTACAACTCACCATGTCCACAAAATCATTTTCTCTTCTGTGGTCTCAGTACTAGCACTTACAGTACATCTTTTGGAGTTGGTGCAACATCATTGTTTAAAACTCAGTTTAAGTCAAATATTGCTCTATGGCATACAACTGCACACTCCCTCATACATTTTTATGGATTCACTTCTAGTTAGAAACAGAACTGAATTTCAAAGGATGGTATGGTTTCAAACTTCTTTAAGTGAAAAATATGAAGGAATAATGCAGATGTAGATCTCATGTAAATATAGATATAAAGAAGAAAACGTAATTAACCATCTGCTTCATTGTGTCATCCACAAGGAATATTACTGTTGGATTCCAAAAGGAATAAAATTTTCTGAGGTATATCAAAATAAAATGATAGGATTTTTTTCATAATTAACAGTATCACTTTTCCTCCATATCAGATATATGTGACAAAAATATCAAATACTGGTCTCTACTAAACAAGAATTTAAGAGTGCAGCCTGTAAAGGAAAAAATTACATTAGCAAATATTAAGTAGCATTTAGTGCAACAAATTTGGGATGGCATAATTTTTTTTAAATTACAAGAAAACTAAATAGGAAAAATCATGATTAAAGAGAAAAAAAATGGTTATATGAAAACTAATGCAGAAAGATTTAGTTTGATTAGGACTTGAAGTACTGCACAAGATCCTTCTAAAGATTCGTTGTTTGCATTCTTTCTTCTTAAAACAAGCAACAGAACGTCTGGCATATTTGTAATCACCCTTTGCTTGCGTACATCAAAACACTTCACAACAGATATCTTGATCACTTTGTTGCTTTTTTTTGACAAATGAGAGTAGAGACAAAAGGGGAAGATGATCTGCTATCATAAAAATACTGTATTGATTCTCTCCAGAATCCTATGCAGCCAGTTTATCATGTGCTCGCAAGAAAAGAATAGGCAATAGAAAGAAGCCAGGTGCATGTTACTCTGTTTTTCAGTAATTTCACTGAGACTTGAAAGCTGGGAAAAGATACAGAAACAGAAATTAGGTTTCCTAAATTCAAGTCTGGCGTATTAAAAGAAGACAATTTGTAAAGGAGCTAAAGGAGGTTTGTTCCAAGTCAGGTAAGAAGCCAACTTTAAATACGACGTGGATTCTCTTTTCTTTTCCGGAAGTAGGTATCCAGTCTGTAAGCTCTTATGCTATCGATATGTTTTGACAATTCATTGACTGAAACAAAACATGTAGAAAAGCTTTTCTATTTAAAGTTTTATGTCAAGAATGTTCTCACATATTTGGGGTTTAGCAGTCCCTATTATTAGGGGTTAGTAATCATTTAGAAGTCTAACTGCCCATGTTACTGCATAAAGCCAAATTTGTTGCTAACTTTGCAAATGAATGAGTGTTTTGACAATGAATAGTCAAAATCCAAGGGCAGATGCCTGCTGTAAACTCAGAGTGAGTGATAAAAATAAGAGGTTATAAAAATCTTCTTTATCAGGATGATAAAATTTGAGATGAAGAATATGGAACAGACCTATGTTTACCAGACTTTAAGAAAAGTATGCATTATCTATTTATATATATGGAAAGGTGTTTTTTTTTTTCCTTTAGGTAATTGAATGAACTGGACTAACATTTCCAAAATGGATCCTATAAGTTTAAAATAGTTCGATTTGGGGTTCATTCTGACTTAGGAAGCATTTGCGAATGATACCAACCACTTCTGATCAATATTGGGGACAAACACTAAGCAAAAGCAACATGTTGTTCTCCTTTTACAGGGAAAGACTTAGCAATAGCTAAATTCAAACAGTGACAGACATGTATGGAAGGTGGTCACTAAGTCTTCATCCTGAAAATGTATGCAAGTCCCACTGATTCCTGGGAGCCAGTGTGGCTCTGACTGTAGCAGTGCTGCTGACACCCTGTGCAATAGCTTTCTGAGAGGACACTTGGTGATAAGGATCTGATTGCTTTCAAGTCCTTCCTTGCTGAGCATCTCTCCATGGTGATTTAGCTGAAGCATAAGAACCAAATTTAGGCTCAAAGCTGATTAGATATCAGTGCATTTCTCTAACTGAACTAATAACTCCTGAGTCCCTGATGGAGTCTCTGGCACAGGTACAGCCCCCCTCTAGTGCAGTTGGAGTAGCTGATTTTACTGAGTGTGGATAATAGAATGAGTCTCCAAGCAAAACTCTTTTTTGGAAAAGCAACGTGCACAGTTTATGGCATCCAATCATGGAACTGAAACAATAAAAGTGGAACAATGTGACTCAGGTGACCCATTACAACAGTTTGAGTATAAGGTCACATATAATGAATACGCTGAATTTGTGAGTAACCCACTGGCTCAGGCTGGCTCAAGCAGAATTTTTCATTGAAGAAATATAAACAGTGTGAGAGCTCTTTATGTACAGGGCAAATAAAGCAAGCCAAGCATTGCCTAATAAATTATTTACTTTGAATTATTTGCCTTCTCTAGAACTAAACATTTTTAAACAACAAAAAAGACTCAGTCATGGCATGGCAGAAGGAAAAAAATATTCTGCATGTGGTAGAAAAAAAGAGTGGAACAATAAAAGCTCTGAGAGAACACTCTACCCCCATTTCAATTCACAAGGAATCTTCAGAAGACCTCTTAGAATAACCTTGAATTAAAACTGACTCCTGTGGTTCTACAACACATAGTAGGACATTAGCAGTTATTGCAGCACTTGTCAAGCCCATGAGGAGTTTTCTGCCACCGAACGCACTGTATTAAAGCTCCAGAGAGGAAATACACATCTGTACTTCCTGCTCAGTCTTTGAGTCCAGAATATTTCTGACTTCCCTCATCTTTAGGCTCCACATACACTCTTAATATGAATAGTATCTACATAACATGATAAAATTCAAGATTTATGTTTCTGCTACATGAATTCTAAGTTTTTCATCTTCCCAAGACTTTTCACAAGAATTCTCATCTATTCTTTGAGACACGTGTAGATAGAATGCAAATCCACAGATGGAATATGTAGAGCTGTTCTTAAAACCCTTTGCTCTTAGCAGTATGAAATATACTCATCTAGATAGAAGAATGAGCCCAAACATTTGATTTATTGCTTTACTTGCACATTGTTGTGGTATGTGGATAGTTCAGGCTTAGCATCTTTATGCTAACCACTTTCCATAAGAACTCCTCTTTTTATTTTCTCATGATCATTTACAACATTATACAAAACCCCTACAACTAAATATTTATTTAAGCAAAAACATTTAATAAAATGTGTAAAGAAAAGGAATATTTTCACAGAAGTGACTTTTAGGCCAAATATGAGAGCTTCGAAGTTTAAACTTCCATGGTCTTCAACAAAAGTTGCAGAAAACATTAAAAGAAACTGAAATGTAGACACATCCTAATAAGTTTTCTCTGATCTTTAGATTAGAAAATCAGCATTTCAATATCTCTTTACAAGTACATGTAATCTTGGATATGTGGAGGAGCTGGTATTGCCATTATTATTCTGTATTAATAATTGCAATTCTGCAGGTTTTTCCTCAAATTCCTGCATAGTTTCCTTGCAGGACAACTCAGGCCCACAGACCTAGAATAACATTTCAGGAAAATAATTATCTATTTAGAGATGCAGACAAGGGAAAATTAAATTTCTGTTGTGGGGGAAAACCACTGATAGAAAACTGTGTTTAAAACAACGACACACTATGTATTTTTGTATCTCTGTAGGGGAGGAAAATTAATTTAACCTTTGATTTCACTACTCAAGGTGACTTCCAAAAGCTTCAAAGAAAATTTCCCCAACTCAAAGTTATGCTGAAATGAAAAATAATGCACCTAGCAAATGAGCTGACTAAATGTAATCCAGGTGGCTCAGGTTTTTCTAGAATGGTTTATATTCAAAACCTTAAAAAGGACTAATTGCAGTCCTCATTTTCAAATAAATTGCATTAGTCGATTGTTTGGTTGATTTTTTCATAACATTGTGTTATAAAGTAGCTGTTCCAAACATGGGGGTTATTTTGAAATTGTGAGAATGGGGTAGTGCTGTCCATTTTATAATTTGCCCTAGAAAAATCTTTATAGTATAGTTGGAACTGTCTTACAGCTTCACATTTCTGGCACAGGCTATTCTCAGAAAGAAATATACAATTAGGGAATAAAAATAAACACGCTAGCTGAAGAGTTGTTTATCCTATTGATTTTCTATTTAATCCCATATAATGCCTCCCTTACAACACTAGCAGCCTCTCAAAAGAGAGCTGAAAGTGATGTTGCCTAGTCCAAGGATGAAATAACTCCAAAGGTTAAAATTTGAGGGAATGTTAATAAATGTTGCTGCCCACCGCATCTGAAAGCCTAAAAAGAAAAGACCAACAAATCAGGGGCATTAACAAATAGGCTGTGAGAAGTCACAGGGAAAAGGAGCACATGCACTTTTTAAAATGAGTAGAACTGGTTCCAAAATTTAATTAACTGACAGAGAAAATGTGGATATGTATTGAGTTGAAATGAAAGTTTTCACAGGAAGAGATAATCTAGCATTCTCCAGGCTGACATTTTGGGTAGTAAAAAGAAGTAATTTCAAAGATCTTCTGAGGACAGAAATAGCATTTGATAGTCATTTCCCCTTCAGTACTTGAAAGTAAATATGTCTTCCAAGTCCTTCACTTCCTGTTCCATCCAGACTGTCAGTGACTTGTACTTCAGGCATAAAAATGAAAGCAAATCACTGAATACACAGAGTAGAACACTATTTAAAAGTACACATATATGTATATATGTAAAGGGCAATGCAATAAGTGAAAAGAAATAAGTTTTAAGTTACTGCTTGGATCTCAAGAGCTCACTGCTGTTCAGGGGACTGAGTCTGGTAAAACAAAACCACTGGGAGAATGGAAATTGCAATGCCATCATTGAGCATATGGCTTCACCACAAAGCACCTCTGGGAAAGTGAAAGCAATGATGTGCACTGCCCTGACAAAGCAGCATGCAAGAGTACCAAGTTCCTGTTACCTATACTGAGACATTTAGGGGGTTATCAGCACATAAGAAAGCATAGACAAACATTTATGTAAGTATTTGAATTCTGGAAATAATAGTGAAATGAGGTGTACTACCCCTGAAGTAAGCCTGAGGAAAAGATGACATTTTGTAATGATATGTGATATATAACTGTTAGTTCTAAGAATTCTTGTACTATATTTGAACTAAAGTGTGTTAAATCTTTATCTTAGTTCTAGCTAGCAGGTATTAACTTTTATAACATTTACCTAAATGTTTAGGGGGGGGGAAATTGTTTAAAAGATAAGTATTTAGCTGGTCTGTCTTTATCTAATAGTCCTTATCTAATAGTCAACACTAAAATTCCATGAGAATATACTGGTCATATATGCATGAGCTGCTGATATTACTGGCACATACCTATGTACTAGGTGAAATGAACATTTCCTTTTAACGCAGAAGATAAAAAGGATCAGATTCAGTGGTAATCAATATATGAAGAGATTTGATATTGGGGAAAAAGCAACACTTTCCTAAATAGGAGTGTATGGAGAGCAGTTCTCCGAGTCTGAGCAAACTAATCTAAAATACATATGCCTTTGATATCTAAGCTGTTGAAGGTCAGACCTGAAATTAAGATTAAAACAGAGAGTAATGAGAGGAAAAAGAGTAACTCATTTCTCCTTCCTTTATGTTCAGTAAAGTTGTTTTCACCAGCACATTCATGTCAGTGGGCATTGCACACACCAGCTGGTATCACATAGAGATCTTTCTCTAGTGAGGGTGGGAAAGTATGTTCACACCAGAAAAGACACACTTCATTTTGAGTTGTTCCTGCAAGAGGAATCTGAAAACAACAGCTTGGGCTGAGGATCTAAGACACCATTTAGTATCTGTTACAATACTGAGCAGCTCATGATTGATCTTCCTGTAATTTAACAGTACAAAAGGTATGTTTTTTCAACTGTGCTGCTAAAAAAAAAACCCTTCATATTTTAAGTAACATTTTTTAATGTATCTTTAGAGAACTGAATATTGTGCTTTTCTCAGTCTCAATGTTTTTCTTAGCCCATACTGATTCCTAGAGATCTTTCTGTTATCTCATGAAGTACTGAACTAGGCTAAAAATGTTAAAAACATTACACTCCAGTAATTCCCTCAATTCCTGCATGCCTTTACCACTTCAATCTGTTTCCTGTATTTGCTTAGTCCATAATAAGTCAGGCAGTTTTCCTCACAATTGCTTATTATCATTTAAAAAGGTTCATCTCTCGTTGGGACTATGAGTTTTTGCTTGTCTGCCTTTTCTGCTTCTATGTGACTAAAATGTGTTCAGTTTGGGATTTTAAGATCCTCCTTCAGTTCTTTCATGTTGTTCTTAATGCCATTCCCAATGTCATCTTTTATCTCTGTACCCAGAGTTTTTATGGCACAGATTATGGCAGAATGTGACAAGCTGTCATCTATCTGTCTCAGCTGGTCAGTGAATTCACCAACAATGGAGAAAGAAATACTAGCAGCCTGTGAAGGAGTGAAAGCAGCTTCTGAAGTGATTGGAACTGAGTCACAATTGCTTTTAGCTCCTAGATTGCCAGTTCTAAACTGGATGTTCAAGAGCAAAGGTTCATCACCACATCATGCTACAGATGCAACCTGGTCTAAATGGATGGCTTTGACAACCCAATGAGCATGGATGGGTAGTCTCGATCAACTTGGTCTGGTGGAAGTGATCACCAACTGGCCAGAAGGCACAGACTGTACCAAACCTCCAGAGGAGAAAATAATGCATGCTGAAGAAGCTCCTCCCTATGGTGATCTCTCTGATCAGGAAAAGAACTATGCTTTGTTCTCAGATGGTTCCTGTCATCTTGCTGGGAACAAGCGAAGCTGGAAGTCAGCAGTCTGGAGTCCTACCAGGAGAGTTACTGAAGCAAGAGATGGAGAGGGTGAATCCAGTCAGTTCACTGAGGTAAAAGCTGTTCAACTTGCTCTTGATGTGGCTGAACATGAGAATTGGCCTATCCTTTACCTCTACACCTACTCATGGATGGTAGCCAATGCTCTATGGGGTCGGCTAAAGGACTGGAAGAAGAATGGTTGGCAGAGGAAAGGAAAGCCTATTTGGTGTGCTGATCTATGGCAGGACATTGATGCACGGCTGGAGAGACTTCCAGAGAAGGTGCGGCACGTAGACGCACACATGCCTAAGAACAGAGCCACTGAGGAACACCAACACAACCACCAGGCAGACCAAGCTGCTAAGATTGCTCAAGTTGATACCAACTCTGATCTTGACCTTGATTGGAAACACCGAGGTGAACTGTTCTTAGCGCGGTGGGTCCATAATTCATCTGGACATCAAGGCAGAGATGCAACATAGCAATAGCATAGCACTAATTTCAAGAACAATCTTGTGAAAAACTGGGCCAAAGAGCATGGTATTGAGTGGATCTATCACATACCCTACTATGCACCAGCTTCAGGGAAGATTGAGCGCTACAATGGTTTGCTGAAAACCACCCTAAAAGCCATGGGGGAGGGAACTCTGAAAAACTGGGACAAACATTTAGCACAAGCTACCTGGTTGGTAAACAGTAGAGGTTCAGTAAACAGAGCAGGACCTGCACAATCAGATTTGGTCCAAACAGTAAACGGTGATAAAGTTCCTGTTGTATGTGAAAATAATCTGTTAGGAAAAACTGTTTGGGTATTTTCATCTTCGGGCAAACGGAAACCTGTCCAAGGGGTGGTGTCTGCTGAAGGTCCTGGTCACACCTACTGGGTAATGCAGGAGAAAGGTGAAATCCAGTGCATTCCACAGAGAAATCTAACCTTAGCTGAAAGAGTTTAAATTCAGAGAGGATGCTCCCTCACTGGTGGTATTCAAGGCCAGGTTGGATGAGGCCTTGAGCAACCTGTTCTAGTGGGAGGTGTACCTATGGCAGGAGGTTGGAACTGGATGATCCTTGAGATCCCTTCCAACCTAAACCATTCTATGATGCTATTTTCCTGATTGACATATACTAATACAGTAGGTAATAGAGATGAATCAACTCTGCAGCATAAAATTTTGTAATTTTAGGCAATCTTCAAAAGATTTTGGGTCTGGTTTTATTAAAAAATATTTATTTGGAGGAAGTAAAGAAACAACACTTTCATGGCATAGTAGATAATTGCTATGCAATTACCTACTCTAAATTGATGTATGCCAAAACATTTAACACAGCCAGCGGCTGAGGCATGAGTACTAAGATTAAAAACCTTGATACTGTTAAGATTATTGAAAACTACATGAAATTAAATAGGAACATAGAGAACCCCAAGCCAACAAGCACATGGTTTGAACTAATTGTACTTAAGGAGACCATCAGCCAGATCTTGACAATTCTATTGATTGAAAATACTAAATTAAATCCTGCATGCAAATCTGTCTGGAAACGATCTGGATCTCTGCAAGTCTTTCAGATGCCTGCCAGAAATACAGATGGAAAATAACCTTATGCAACAGAGTTTTTAAAATAAATGAGAAGACATCTATTTCAGAATAAGAGAGGACTGGGTAAGCTACAATTAGTCCATCTTTTGGTAGTTTTTACCCTTAGGGTAACTTGGGTAAGTAGGTGCTCAACAGTATTCCCAATAAAATCAGGTTTTGTTTATACAGAGTTGAAGGCAGATGAGCCTCTTGAGCTACAGAGAATACCAATAACATGGAGCAGCAGCAAGTTCTGACCAATTATTTTCCCAGCATCAGATGAAAGCTGATGACTTTTTTAGAAGTGTTATTTAAAGACTTCTATTTGCTGGAAAAATTCTGTAGTGTGCAGATCTACAGCTGTAACTTTCATTTAGCTGTCTGAAATCTGTATGTGGTCTGGAGAGACAGGTTGCTCATTTTGCTTTCCCAGACCAGCTGTCTACCCATTACGTGTATGGGTGGTACACTAAATGTTGTTTCAGAAGTGAACAGTAGGCTACACACTGATTTTACTTTTTAAACCCCTACTTATTTATCACCCTTGATGGTAGGTAATGTTGTATTCAAGACTTCAATGATTTCAGTAAGAACTAACCATAGGCTCACAAAACAGATGGCAATACTACTGCCCACCAGATTTAAAAATATCCCAAGAGAATTTAAAACCCACAGCAAGTCTTCTGTAATTAATCCAGTAACTAAAGACTGTACTCTGGGTGTTAATTAACAGCTTCACTTTGAATTAGGTGATAGAGAGAGAAGAAAATATGTTTATTATTTCTTTTTTACTTTTTCCCCCTGTTGTTAATAAGGAATTTAGCATGATGAGTCTCAAAAGAAACCTGTAGAGTTCTTTTCACCTTCTTATCCTGCTAAGTATTTATGATTATTAATGAGCTTTGCAAATCCTCACCATTACTTTCTACTTGTGTGGGCATTAAGGAAAGATTTAGGTCTATCATAGACATAGTAAGCCTATCAGAAGCTGCTTTACAAATTTAAAGGCATATTCCAACAAATGTTCTCCCCAGAATTCATAAGGAACAATTTTTTTTCCTGCATTATTATATTGACTTAGCTGTATCTACTCCCAATTTATGCACAGGGAAAGAGATCAGTGTTTGGCTCATTGGTTTTATTCAACTGTAAATTCATTTTTTAAAAATATAAATAGCATCTTATTCTTCTTTAAACTAGCAAAGTGTTCATAATAATTAACACTTTTTTTCCCAAAATATTCTCATAAGCAGATAACAATTGCTCTGCTCCTCTGCTAATTAATACCTAAGCATGTGTTGGGAAAGATAGCGCCAGCTCTGTGGTGGTCTATTAATCTTTTAAAGGCTTCAGTGAAGTCAAAGGAAAAATCTGCTTATTTTCATGGTTGGCTTAAAGTTCTGGATCAGGCTTATGGAGCAACTTGGAGGTTTGAACACTGTCATTATTCCACATTAGTTTCATTGGGTTTTAATCAAATAAAAAAATTAATAGATCTCATGTAGGTTAAATATATATAGATAGATATTCACACACATGTACATATATGTATAATACATAATTTTATATATACATATATATAATACATAATTATATATATATACACACATATATATGTAATACATCTAAAAGTGGATTTGTTTGGATTGTTGAAATTATAGCAATTAAATACAGTGCTCTTCTTAAGTCTTCCACAAATGCATTCAGTGTTCATGGGATCACCAGAAAGCATCCTGATGAGAGGGCTCCACTTTACCCAATGGGCTAACAAGAGCAGAAAGATCTAATGAAATACGAGATCCCAAGGCTTGCTGTACAAGCAAATCTGAAATGCTTTTGTAATTCTCTTTGGAATTTTGAATGCCATTAACACCGTTGAAGGGATCGGTAGAAAATGGTTATTCATTTAGTTTTGCTATCTCAGGAAATTACAGGGTGCTGTTCAGTGCAGTATGTACATCATCTGTCAAAATTTAACACCTTACCAGATTCCAGTCAGACAGCATGAACTGTTATTCCTAAATGGATCAAATTCCTTTACAGTCAGTGTAAGATAGATGTGTATTTTTACCTAAAGATCCATAAAAGTCACAACTGTAAAGCTAAGGGTGTAAAGCAAAAAGATTTTTGAAAATCCTCAAGCTGAATGGGGAAGTAAGGTCCATGTTATGAAGGATAACAGTTTTGTGGGGTTTTGCTAAGTAAAATCAAAATATTTTTAAAGCTTTTGCAATGAGGAAGTTAACATCCAATGGTTCTGAGCACTCATCTTGAAAAAAAAATATATTTTATACAAAAATTCTTCTTAAACTACCGTCAGAACTCTTATACATGTGTTTAAGAGATTGCATTATATAGAGCTGAGATGATAAGGAAACACCACTCAGAAGTATCAAAGAAGTGTCTATAACCCACTGAGAAGAAGGGATGGAGAGGATGGAGATTTCCTGCTTGTAGTATGCTGTGGAATTGGAGGCGTATATTTGAGCCTAAGTGTAGTTGTCATAGTCAAAGCCTGTTCAGTCAGATGATAAAACAAGCTGGGGATGTCATTATTTGATGCCACAAAGGATTCTGTGAATTATATAAGAATAATTAGTTTATCTACTGCTTCTTTATGAAAAGGTACTGATAACACAAAGTCATACTTAAAAAAACCACAAAACCAAAACTCTCAGAGTGGTGCACAGATCCAGACTCTAAAATTATGGGTTTTCTACATTCTAAAATTAATGTTTTTATTCTATCTGTACATGCATTCACACATTTCTCCCAATTCTGAAATACATGGCAAATAGTACCTTTCTACCTGTTTTAAGTCATTTAATCTTGCAGAATTTATGAATCTGAAAGACCTGAGTAAATATATAAGCATGTGGGAGGCTATCTGAAAAATGAATAGCTTTCTTTAAAGCTTCATAAATTGCATTTTACTTGGCTTGAAGGCAATTGTAACAAATGGGACTGGAAGGTAATTCAGGAGATTGTCTCATCCACCCTCCTTCTGCAAAACCTGCTAATGATTTTTTGCATCTTCCCTCCAAGTTATTTCAACATAAAAATTAATTTCAATAGATGTAGGTCTCTTGATCTTAGTTTTCTTTCCCCAAGTATTGAAATGAAGGAAAAGATGGGATAACTTTTGCATTCACATGGACAGACTTGAAAATTTGTCCAAATTCAGAAAAGTACTGACTTTTTCCCCTCTAAGTGGCTCTAAGACCACAGCATACAAATTTTATATAGGACAAGGAGAGGGCAAATCCAGCAATTCATGTCGATTTACTCTTTCCAACAATAAATCAGCATTTTAACCCCGGCAGTCACGCTTTGAGAGCTATAGGATCAGATGCAACCTTGGCCATTCTCCTAAGATCTGTGTGGGGGAAAGAAAGCCCTTTAAGAAAGGAGAGTTTGACCCCATAAACAGCTTCACAGATTTTGTACATGGCTGTGAAAAATGCATCTCCCTGTCTGATATATTTTAAAGCTCTTGTTAAGATTATGATATACTTTTGTTCTTCTCAACTAATTCCTAATCCTCTTCTGGAAAGCAAAGATAATCAATCTACTTTTCTCAGGGAGCAACAGAAGACAGAGTGTTTTAGTCACAGCATGCATCTCCTCTAGAGACTTTGAGTTGACTATCGTAATTATTGGGGTCCACTGAAGTAAAAAAACTATGATAATTTACACCAGCTGACTATTGCCCAGACAGTGAAACAGAGATAAGGCCAGCTGTGCTGGTGAATAAGTACCTAGAATAAAATGAGTTGAAAGAAGAACTCTGTGTCCATGTTCTTGGTTAATGAAGAATCATTAGATATTTATCACATAAACAGTGAAATATGTGAATACAGACAATATGGCAGAAAGAAGGGAGAGGATGGGAGTGTTCTTGTTGAATATTGCACAGCAAAATTCAGCTATTAGCAAAACTTTTAGCAAACAACACAGGATGTTAGGGGTTGGAGGGTACCTCCATAGATCATTGAGTCCAACACTCATTTATACATATAACTCCAGGATGTGAACTTTACAATGCACAGCAGTATCATTATTGCAATATATAGCACAAGCATGTGATTCTAATTGTTTAACTTCACTTTGTGGGCTTGAGGAAGTCAACAAAACCAGCATGAGCAGATAATTGCCCAAGGCTGTGCAAGAGCCGAATTCCTTGCGATGCCAGTAGCAATGATAACCAGTGGCAATCACATAACAGAAAGTACTGATCAGGACATTGCAGGACTGCACAAAGGAAAAAAAATCATTGCTGATTGAACAGCAAAAGCAGCATACAATAGAGATGATTAAACGGACGGTAGTAGACATGGGGCTGCAGGAATAGCAACTCACAGAGAATCATTGACTAGCAGAAGCTCTGAAAGTAAAAATAGATGTTAAACAGCAGCTGGTAAGAAATCAAAAAGGAAAGAGAAATTTGTTGTACAAATGGAGTCTCATCAGAGCACAGTGAAATTAAACATGAGAAAGTCAAGAAAGGAGAAAGGAAGCTATCTAGAACTACCTTAAAATAAAGCATTTACATTATGATATATTAAATACATAATTACACAACCAGAAGAGCTGTGCAAAAAAACAACTGATCCCACAGCTACTAAGCCAGACAATAGGATTAGACAACAGAAAGAATAACTTTGTGAGAACATCTGAGCAAACAGCTGGAATTTTGAAACAGGAGGCCACACAGCTGTTTGCTTAGACAGTAGGAGCTCAGCAAGAATAACTATGGGGCAGCTGCAGTATTAACACCACCAAAATCAAGCATCAAGAAATTACTTGAGAGCCTTGAGACCAGGCAATACAGATAGAAAACAGTATATCATAAACAGAATGGAAAAGAAAGCAATTGATTATAAAAACAACAGGATCTGACAGCAGCAGGACTAGGCAGTGTGGGACCAGACAGCAAGAGTAGCTCACTGGACAGAGATGGGATCAGACAGCATATGCAGCCCATCAGGCAGGAAAAGGATCCAAAACTAGGAACAGATCTTTGCCAAGAAGCACAATGACCCAACAAAAGCAATTCATCAGATTTGACAAGATGAGTGGAGGCTCCTGCACTAAAAATGGTCTGGAAATGCATGCCACTCGGGAGCAGAGAAAGCATCAGTGTGTAGCACTAATACAGACCCCTATCTGACACCTGTTGCACTTCTTGGTACACAGATCCTTTCTACTGCAGGTTATCAGGAATGTGAAGGGAAGGGCTGGATCCATGGGAGTATTCACTATGTGATGCCTCTAATCACTTACCAAGACAAGGTCTCTGTCATTTTCTCTCACCGCTCTTTCAGGCTCCACTGGTTTGAGAGGATTATGAGTAATGATTAAATCCAGCAGTGCCTTTCTCTACAAAGCACCAGAAACTGTCTTTTTGTATCTTCTTCCCCCAGTTGGCAAAGTTCTCTTTTAAGCTTCAGTATAGTCAAACCTTCAGCAAAATACTAGCAAGGCATTGAGGGAACAGAGCAGGTTATAGGTCAGTGTCTTTAGATATCACCTGGCCTACTGCACTAGCACAGCAAGTGACATTGAAGAAGAAACAGCATCAATACATCATTGATCCTTTAAGCACATAAAACTGCTATTAATTTCATCCTTCATCAGCTTATTCTCCCTGAACTCTTACCAATTTCTGATGACTGTTGCTGTTTCTATAAATCACTAGAATGCCAGAAAACATTAGAGAAATCATAGAGAAGTGAAAAAGCATTTTTCATTCTCTCCTCCACTCCCTCTTGTTCCCCCTCAAAACCGTGGAGTTAGGCCTGTATGGAGGATTTCCCAGACCTTTTTTTATTTAACCTTTGAAGGTCTATGGCAACATCATCAGTCTAATCCTGCAAGATAGTGGGCAGCAAAATGTATAGATTTTTTTTTTCACACCAAAAAGATGGTGTGGTCAGCACTACTGCAACGGCTCAGCACTGATGGTTTATTGCACAGATCAGAGCTGTTAAAACCAGTACTGATCCTAAACTATCTATACTGACCTTTATCAGTGCTGGAGTTCCTGATGACTATTTTCTTCACAGTGAATTTGATGCATTTCCTGATCATACCTCAGTGACCTGAAATCTCAATAGCCCATCATACCTGATCACATGACTTTATCACTAATTTTGTCTGCTCTTATTTTGCTCTTCCATATTTCTTTTCTTTGAAAGATTTTCCCCCTTCTCCAGAAAGTTTCCTATGTGCCAGATCAGCAGATGAAAGCCCATGGGATCAAGTGTACTAAATTATTCATGAGGTTCCTCAGCCCTCTGCCTCTTAGTCCTCTTGATAATTAAAGCATTAATTTGCATGGCAAACAGAGAGTCTTCCCTAGCCTCTCCTCTTGCCCTGTTCAAAAAACAAAGAAGTGAGTCTGTGAGATCTGCAACTTCCTTCATGTGTCTACACATACAGAAGTTAGAAACAATCCAGGATCTCATTCAGGTCCTGACACCTTCATCAGCTGTTCTCAACTGATATTGCTGATCTGAACATAATTCTGCTGCTAAGATAGGTTACTGGAGACTGCCTAAGGTTATAGGTAAAAGTCTAGGAACACCTTAAACTAGATGAGATTGCTTAAAGCCCCATGCAACCTGGGCTTGAACACTTCGAGTGGTGAGGCATCCACAACTTCCCTGGAAAACCTGTACCCATGCCTCATCATGATCACAATGAAGAATTTCTTCCTTACATCTAATCTAAATCTACCCTTGTTCAGTTTAAAAACCCTTGTCCTGTTACTCCCTTGTTCTATTACTACATGTCCTTGCAAAAAGTTCCTCTCTACTTTTCTTGTAGATCCCCATCAAGTACTGGCAGGCTCCTATATGTTCTCCCCAATGCCTTCTCTTTTCCAAGCTGAACAGCCCACAACTCTCTCAGTCTGTCCTCACAGAAAAGATTTTCCAGATTCCTGAGCATTTTTGTGGCCTCCTCTAGACTTGCTCCAGCAGCTCCATGTCCTTCTCCCATTGGAGGCATCAGAGCTGAATGCAGTACTGCAGATGGGTTCTCTTCAAAGTGGAATAAAGGGTGGAAATTGTCTCCCTCGACCTGGGATCATGCTATTTTTGATGCAGATCAGGATGAGTTCTGAGCTGCAAGCCCACCACCGCCTGAAACTGAACAGCCCTTGACCAGGTATCCTGACCATGCAACCTGTCCCCAGGATGAGTGCAGTACCTAGACCAGCCACTCTGGCAGAAGTTGCACTATTTGGCTATGGATGCTCCTATTTACAGTCTGAGGTAAAGGGATGGTTTTTTTATCTGAACTACTAGGTTCTGTGCGCCATCTAGGTCTTTGGCCCTGCAATGCATCTCTCTGAGGTTGCTCCCCCTTGTCTGAAGAAACTTTACACCTTGGAGCAGATGTGTGGGAGGAATGTAAATTTTAGTGATGTTCCTTTAGTTAGAATTATGTCTGCTAAGTGGCAAGCCACCAGCTGCAGCATGTTATCACTTTTTCAACTTCATTCACAGATCAGCCTGACAACATGATCTGCAATGTTGGATTGGAACAGGAAAGAAGTCGTGGTACAGCACCACAAATGTGAGAAAGCACTACTGAGTGTGTGATAGAAGCCATTGTGGGTTTTGATTAGAGAGACTTCCTGTTAGATTTTTAAGGTCAGCCCTGCAGCATACAGCTACGCTATGGGTACTGGGGGGAGAAAAGCAGCATGCAGAATGTACTGAAGATCTGTGGGACTAAAGCAGTTTACTCTGCCATCATTATTGCAAAGACAGTAGTGGCCTGAATCCATTAAGTCTGGGTTTTTCCTAACCTGTGTCACTATACCCTCTGCTGCTTTAATAATGTCTAGAGTAAATTAAGCGTAGCTAACATCCTGGATTTAGGATATTCTTTGAGATGAGAGATCTGAAACCATAGATACAGAGAAAGGAATTTAATCCAGTAGCTGCTCCTGAAAAATATTATGAAGAGGAGGACTATCTACCTCCCAACAGCTCCCTTTTCAAGTCTTTTAAATAAGCAGTGGGGTTTGTTTTGTTTTGAAATAAGGTGAAGTTAACAGAAGGACAACCACCAGCACTTGTTGATTGAAAGGTCCTTTAACAGCCTCTTCCCAGTCACATTTGCAAAGTTCAGAGTGACAGGGCAGCTCAGAACACAAAAAGTAATTTCTCCCTGCAGCTCAAAGTGTGCATGGCAAGGCGAGGATTTGATCTGAGCTGAGCCTAAACCCAGCCATTCCCTATGGTTGGTTGTGATAGGAATTGGAGAAGCCAAAGCCTTCATGAGGAGCTAACAAGACCTCCTTCTTGTAATAAGCTCCACCCAAAACACTTTAAACTCTTCTGCATGTTGATTTTAAGCAGTGCCCAAATCAACATATTTGGGTTTAGCACTCAGGGGCACATATCACCCCTTTTGCAGATTGGGCCTAAATTTCAAACATATCCTTTCTTATTTAGTTCAGTGAGCAGGTAGTATGCTGCTTACACATTTTAGCATGTAATTTGATTACTCATAATTTCTAAATATGCAGACAATGCATACTGGAAAATAGTTGTTCATTTCCAAGTCTACAAATATATCTGCCAGTCGTGCCAGCAACCTCAGGCTCATGACCCTCAGCACTTGGCTCCTGAAATATATGAAAGCACTTCTGAGAAAATAGGATGATTTCTTCCATGTGTGTTAGAGTCAGGGAGATGAAAAGAGGGAAGTTTTCTGGGTTTGAGGCAGAAGGACAGGGCTGCAGGCTCTGCTAGCCCTAGCCCCAGGACCAGGTCTTGGCCCTGCTGACCTCCGAGCAGCAGGAATGGCACTGTCACAGCTCACAGCCTGGCATCTTAGCAGTGCATTGTATCAGCTGATCTGTGTACACAGGATCTTTTCTATCTACAGCATAATTTGGCTGTATAAAACATCTTTAAAAGAAATGAAAAGAGAACACAATAAGCAGTGGAGCTGGAAGGAATAAGCTAACCCCTAACACTGCAAAATCCCTACTGAAATACCTGCTGAATTGGGGAAGGTAGCAGCAATCCATTCTCATGACTCATGTTAAGGCAAAATCTTATAACCTCTTTAATTTTACTGGCACTAATGCAGCCTTCATAGTGTGTTTAGCCAATAAACTAATGTGTGTACATAAAGAAGAAAGCTATTTTCTGCTAAATAAGTAGAATTTGGTTTCCAAGTTAATAGGTGATTGTTAACAGCAGCTGCCTGGATATCATCCGTTATAGTATGAATAGAACCATCAGCATAATGAAACTAGGAGAAAGCATGTTTGTTTCAACTGTGTACTGCCTGGGTTTTTTGCAGAAGCAAAAATCCTTTAGCAATATGAAGATACAAAGTAGCTATGTAATAAAAAATTTATCATTTTCTACAGCTGAAGAAAAGGAGAGAAAGATAACAACTATCATAATAGCTCATAACATACTATCAATTTCAGAAAGAATCTGTCCCTAAAAGGGGGATAGAATGGTTTTGTTATAAAAGGTCTCAGTTCCAATTGACTATTATATTATCTTAAAAATAAGCTTCTCTGTGTCCTGAGCTTTATTTGGTTTTATTTCTCTAATCTTTAACAAAAGCTTGCTTTTATTGATTGAGACCACAGTTCTTGCTTCTCATCCTGAACTTGTCGGATCCAGGTATTGACGTGGCTACATTTGTGAAAACCCCAAGGAAAAGCCATCACTTATATTTGTGAAGCATACACTCACCTAAAGATGAGGTCAGTTCTATTGGTACAAACTCAAATCATCCCTCCCTACATTTAAATTTGTCCTGACATAGGCGTCTTTTGAGAGCTCACTGTTCCTTAAACTGGGACAAGGTCACAACATAGACATCCAGTAGAAGAAGCTTGGGTAAATGGGTTGTAATACCTGTAGTTTATAACAGTATTAAAGGTTACACTTTTTTTTTTAAATTGTCCATACCTCTTTCTATTTGCCAAGAAACTTCAGAAGATTTATCCATGCTAAGCAACAAAGCCTTCTGCATTGTTCCATAGATAATCACTTCTGAAGTTACATAAGTTCAGCCTCTGTAACAGTAGCTCCTGATTTTCACTGGTGTAAATCAGAACAATCAGTTCTAAGATTTTGCCAGTTTCAAGGTCTTGCTAGTTTCAAGCTATTGATTTTGTGTTTGTTGGTACTATAACTATTGTAAAGAAGAGCAAATACTTCGAAAAGATGTCAGCAATCTTCTAAAGCAGAAACAGAAATGACTTTTCCACAGTAGGCCTTTTATTGAGCACAATCATTTAGGACAATCTGAAAGGATTTTCTTATTAACTGCTGACGTCTTATGTATTAATATATTATTGGGTTACACAGCCATAGTGCTCTTATGATAAATAGATGCATCTTCCATGAAGTCACCACTGGCACTCGTGTGAAGTTAGCATTTTATGTCAGTGCTTGAAACCATTTTAAAAATTCAGTTTGATCTCTGGGTTTATAAACTCACATATTCAGACATTTATTTCAGGATGTTACTGAAATGTATTTCTGTCATTTTTATGTATCTCGTACATATGTAGAAAATATATTATGGACTGTATTTAATGTGGTTTACACCCCTGATATTGAGTGATTATATTTCTTATCTTAGTACTGATAAACATTTTCTCATTGTCCTTAAAACACCTAGCCTATGAAAAAAAGTTCTATTTGTCTCTAACAAAAGTATTATTGCATTAGCTGTGCATGCCAAATCAGATATGTAAATTTATTGGATATGCTAATGACTTATACCTTCGCTGATGGAAAACATGGAGTATTACAATTCAAAAGAGATTTGCCCACAACACTTACAGAAAAGGATAAAGAAACTCATCTTCAAGCTGCTATGTGCCCTCATTACACTTGTTAAAATAATAACATTTATCATCTGCAATTTTTCCCCTCTAGAAGGAAAAAAAATGTAATTTAACTTACATGAAGTAAAATTAATTAATTAAATGGAAAATTAATTTGAAGAGAAAAATAAATGAATGAGGAACTAACTTTATTAAATACCACAGAACTATTAATACTCATTCCACTGAACTGGACACAATTAGAAGTGGCTAGCAAGCAAGACGACAGACATCTGCTCTCTCTACACAATGGAGGGATTGTCCCATACACTCTCTGCAAAACACGACGGTTTTGTACATTTCAGTAGAAGGAGCACTTCTGATACTGACTGTATTACAGATTTTAGTTTCAAAATCAAATGCTAGTAGTTCTTCAGACACAAGATTCAAATTCCAGCCTGAATTTATTTCAAGATGCGGTTCCATGCAATATTTAAATAAAATGCCTTGCACAAAATGCTCTGCTTTGCAGACTGCTCTGGCCAGTCCCCTGGAGTGTTTTCTAATCTAAGTAAGGTTGGAGCAACAGTAACTGAGTTCTTTGATAATATTCAATCTTCATTCCCAAACATAACATCTCTGAAATAAATCTGTATGAAATAACTCAGACAGTTCTGGTGCCACAAAGACAGCAATCAGAAATTATTTTTAAAAGCCAAAAAGGATACGATCACAGATCTACCTTTTCTCCTAATGACAAAAATCACATGACTAGTTTTGGCTTAAAGAAGCACTAGAGACTTTCCTGAGGGTAGTTCAGGTCCCTGGCTGTGACTTCACACATAACATATGGAGTATTTGAACATACACAGTCCTGCAAGAAGTGGGACATCAGGACTTCATGGTGGCACAGCTCCACTCAGCACATGGAAGTAGGTGTACAAGCAGTTGCCTTTCAATATTGACCACTTATGTCTATGGGATTGAGTCAAGTCCTCTGTGTTGTAGTGTGTATACTATAGTTCAAATATATATACTTCCTGTGATTCATTTGTTGGTGTGCATTATTTTGTATGCGCTTCCCTTTTAGGTCTGTAAACATTGTCCTCCAGAAAGTACTCTAGCGAGTACGTTAATAAATACCAGGGATAGAAGTAGGAGACATTTCCTTGCATCATTCCTTATATAACATTCAGGTCATCACTTGTCTATATCTCTGTCTCAGATGATTTTATAGATGTTAAAACTGGCTCAATAAATAACACCTCCTGACTAAGATGAAAGGAGTCCCTTCTGCCTCCCCCTCTCTTTTGCTCACACTTTCCACAGAGGTTTAGCAGACTAGTAGATCAAACTGTAAGTGAAAATATGAAAAATACAGCCAATAGTAAAGGCTGCCACTGCTAAACAGATACCACAATTTCTGAAAGTCTCATACTGGCCCCACTATAAGTCACTCCATTGATTTCTGTCTCATTCAGAATAAAATACAGAAACAGAACCAGACCCATCTGGTTTTGCCAGTTATAATCTAAAGCCTAAATCCTCTTTCAAATTACACTCACAAAATACTCTGCTAACTATAGTAAACTATATATATACTTAACCATTCTCTGAATCTGTGCTTTCCTAAAACATTATTCTCTGAATCTACATTTTCCTAAACTGTACTACACAGGTAGCATTTTAAATCCTGCTATGAGTATGAGACCAATAAGTGATGAGGTTTAACAAAATTCTCTCACGTTTTTTTCCTGAATTATGAATTAAACAAATTATGTTATTAGATGCTATTTAACGTTGTATAGCATAACAAAATTTCATAGTCAATTTCACGTTAGTGTCACAACTGACAAAGAAAGAATAGACAAGAGTATTGTGCCAGACTACCACAGCAATTGAAATCTTGGCTTGCCAAGATTGTCATAATCTTGACAATTATGATACCAGTTTTCTCTCATTCACATTCTAATGCTTAAAAAAAAAAAAAGAGTTGAGGTTTAAGTAAATAAAAACAATTTTCTGAAATGTGAAACGCACTAAAGGAAGTTTAGATAACTGAGGAACTCACAAACCTTCAAACCACTGCAGATATTCATGGTGAAAAAGTACTTACTGTTAAACCACCTAAAATTCTTCACAGTATAAAGCTTCAAAGCAGTGTAAATTCTTCAGGCAGAATAGGCATATATCAAAATTTTGTGTGACCTAGGGCCAAGTCTTAAGCCAGTCCAACTCGTGGGAGATTTATTATCTTCAATGAAATGTTGCTGATCCACACTTAGAGTACTGACCCATAATCTTTTAATACACCTTAGCTGATTAGTGCTGATTCTGCCTTCTATAACTATTTTCATGATATTATTCTACTTACTTTTCTGAAACTTATTTGCTCAAATGCGACAGAGATCAAAATCTGGGCCTTAATGCAAGCTGAACACCTAAGCCACCTTAGAGTAGATACCATGCAGTACCTGTAAGATACACTGAAGAGTACACACTTGAAAGCAAAGGGGCAAAAAACAACCAATCATAACAACAATAGCTACACAATGGAATAAATCCCAGCACTGAACCTGGTAAAAGACAATCTACCAACACCACACATTCCTGACTGCTTGCAAACTCTCAATTACAGTCATAGTCTCAACCACAGCTGCCTGTGCCAGGTCCCTTATTTCACTGTGGTACAACACATATGCAGCTTGGACCTCATTTATCAAAGAAAATCAAGAGCTTACTCCCTGGCTGGCCTGTATTTCTCATCCGAGATCTCCCTCTAACACCTACATGACCTAAGAGCCTTAAAAGGAAGGTAGAAATTCCCTATATTGTTCTAAAAACCTATTCTAGATCACCATGCCAATATTGAAAAGCAAGGACTAAATAGGTGCCCATAAAAAAACAGAAGCAGAACCATAACAAACTGATATTTCAAAGGTGCTAGAAGTTCTCAATGGCTAGATAAGATGTTCCATGGAAACTGAACAGCAAAAGAGAAAGAAGTGGGAAAGAATCTTCTAAAGAAAGAAAATATTTTTTAACCTTCTTGGAACTCAAAAACAGCTAAAGAAATTTGATCAAAGTATTCCAAGAGACTCAACATCAAACAGGAGAAATCAAAACAAAACAAAAAACCCAACCACCTTTAGGCCAGAACACATTTTGTGCTAGCTAAAAATATATTAAAACTAGAATTAAATAATAAAGTTCTGAAACCTGAATTCTAACACTCTATACAACAATTTATTAAAATAATAGAGCAGAAAATAGTTGTAAAACAATGAATCTCTTTAATCTACAAGTCCTGGATTAGTATTTTAGGTAAACAAACCAAACCAAAAATGATGGATTATGTTCTGAGTTCAGTTCTTCTCTTTATGGTATTGATGACATATGCTTATTTATGCAATGAAAGACTCATTTTCTTGTCTTTTTGGCATTATTGAGACAGTAAGATTCATAAAAATAATCTTCTTCTTAAATGCTTCATACATCAACCCCAAAATAGACTGCATTGCAGAAAGCTAATTTGTAGGAAAAAAATGTGTCTGCCAGCTGTCTGTTATGCAAAGGAGTCAATGTTCAGTGGGTTTTATGCCTTAGAAAATGCATAAACTGTCAGAAAATGTATGCAAAATTCTTTGAGAAATTTCAAGATGTAGCTGCTTTAGATAGCATCCAGACTCCTAATTGTAGGAGGCAGCTCTTGGAGATATATAAATGGAAACTTTTATTTTCCCTTTTAATTGCACATCGTCAATATAATCTCTTCCCTCTGCCTTTTTGATTTGTATTCCAACAATAGTTTGTAACAGAGATTGTCAACTGTAAGTCGAACACAAAGAGGACAGGAAAAGCTGCAGCATATGCCTATGAGTGTCAGGATGCCAAGACATGACAATTGCTTCTCACTAAATAACAGAGCATTTAAGATTTACCAAATGTGTAACTAAACCATAATTTTAAGTACAAAGGATCATGTAAATCACAGAGCCTAGGCCTGGGAACCTTGGTCTCAAGACAGAGTCCTCAATAATACGAAAATATTTTAGGCAGAGATTTTTCAGACTACATTACAAGTTATGGTTCAGTTACTTTCCCATAGTGCAGCGCTCAGGTCTCAGTGTTCTTTTTGAGATGGCTGCTAGGCCTATGTTTTAACAGGATTTTGGATGCAGTTTGCAATTTAATATGAACAATGTAATCACTTAAAAACTTAGGGCAACAAACTAAATATCACAAAATATATTTTTAAGAGCACACATCTCCTATGCTCAGAACTGGCAACAAAGCGATGAACTGCATGTTTTCAGGATGCAAAGCCAAAGTAAAGCCTCTTTCTTCAGGGAGCATTTACACCCTTGTGACTGAGATTCAAACTGCCCCTGCAGAGAGGTGCAGCCTGTGTGTTCCTCAGAATGCCATATTGCTTTGTGCAGGACTGAAAGGGCAAAGGAAAGGGCCTGTGTCTATTACTGACACTGTTCTACCTGCTGGTAGAGTATTTTAAGAATCAGGAACAGTATTTGTGTCTAATTCTTGTTCTCACAAAAGTTTTTAAAGGAGAAAACCAGAGCCCTGACTTCCACGAAGGCTGGGATGCAAGGCTCTGGCAGATAGTGGTGACAATCTTTAAAAGGTCACTAACCTACAAAGCTAAAATTCATAGGGGAAAAGAGAAGCTGTGGGTCATATTATGTCATTTTTAATGAAACTTTTCCTACTAATCAATTTGCAGACACTGCAATAGACAGGAATGCAAAGTGATTTTTTGGAAGCAGTTAAAGAAACCCTTGAGAGTTTGTTCTGTATTCAGCAAACACTGTGAGTCTCCAAAGAAGCAGGTAACATTGTCAGTTGACATCTAAGATAGTCCAATAAGCTTCCATACCCAGGGGGGAAAAAAAAGAGTAACACAAGTTAGTGAATGATTCCTTCTGCAAATGAAGGTCATCCAGAATCTGAAGAGTCACATACGGTGAGCTCATTTTGTATTGTCAGGCTCCATGTTCTAAACCGTCGCCAGAAAGAAGATCCAAGTGTACTTGGTTTTCTAAGGACTTCCTTGAACTAAATAAAGCTTTGCCTACAATGGAATAGGTGTGTATCAGCACTACAGAAATATGGTATGTAATGTCAGTGTTGTGCTCCACTTCAGAAAACTTTAGTGACACAGCAGCACAGCAAAAAATGACTTGATGTTTCCTAATTGAGTCACTAGATTTCTGCTATCAATAATTCTGTCACCAAAGCTCCTGCTATTAATGTCTCTATAGTTCTTCTGAAGCAGAAGTCCTTTTTTGCTAATTTAACTTAATCAGTGTGAAGAGTAATTGTCATTTTTCTTATCAAGAGAACTTTTTGCCAGTAGAGAGCTTGAATTCTGCTGAGACCACTTTCCAGTACAGTACAGATAGAGTGGTGAATTCATGTAGGTGTTGGCAAGACTATGGTATTTTTAATAATCTCCCAGGGCTGGTCACCTATTATTGTGGAAGATGCTACTGGTAGACATCAAATAGTGTATTTGATGAAAGGCAAATATAAGTGATATTAAAGTGCAGCGTGTATCCCACTCTCTCAGACCTAGGTGAATGCAACTACAAAAGACTAAAGCTAAGAGAAAGTGCAAAAACCAGAGCCACTACCCAATTTAGGAAAGGAGCAATGTCTGCAGAAGAGTGCAACACAATCTCTAGAGGTGACGTTGCTTTCAGGGATGAAGTTAGCTTTTTCTAAATAACTCTTTTTATTACCCACTCACCCCACCCCTGAAAGTGATTCCTCTTCATCATCTTTTTTTATAGTTTAAAGCTGCTTTCAAAAACATATCTCAATGACCTGGGTGACCTTTGCTGCCACCTCTTTATCTAGCTGTACAAATTCATTTTCATGCATGAGATGCAAGATGCTCAAAAAAAACCAAACTAATGAATTGTTTAAAGCATAGCCAGACTGCTGGCCCTCAGAAATGCTTATTTAGCCCCATAACAGGATTACTATAACTTTGATTTCCTTGACAAATGTTCAATGGGCAAAGAAGCCACAGCTGCCCCTGAGCATTCCGGTGTGCACACTTTTATTTAAGCCCAAGGCTTTTGGGTGACATCAGCTAGACATTCAAAAAGTTATAAAATACAAATAGAGTTTTTTGATAGCTTAAAGATTAATGATGCAATATCTGGAAGCCAACCTTAAAAGTAAGCACTATTAAATTTTCAGAGCACGTAAGAAGTCTCCAGATCTTTCTCCAGGAAAGTACATTAATCCTTTTCAAAAGTAAATGCTAAACATTGATTTCCAATATTAAAAGCAGATAACCTGAATTCATTGTATGGTTAAAATCACATAATGCCTATACTTTAACCTTTAATTCTAGTCTACCTCTATATGTGCTGCTCTCAAGTAAGAGCTGCACAGCACTGAAACAACTTGCAAAGCTTGCTAATGAATATAAGGCTTCTAAACTTCAAATCATATACCAGAAGGAAATCAAGTCAACCTAGTCAGACCCAACATGGTGCAGCAGATGAATATAAATAACCTTCAGAGATACATCAAGATATAGCAGGCTGGGATTTTGATGTAAAAAACAGCATTAGTAAGTACAAACACATACAGAAAGCATTATTGCTGGAAATTGAACTGAAGTCTGATAAGATTAGCTAAAATATGTGAGGTGAAGATAGAGGAATAACTATCAATTTGCTTCTCAGTTCTCAGCTCAATGGGCTATACATCCTATTACACAGGATGCTGCATAGGATACAGACTTTGTATTCTAAAATCCTTGGTTAAGTTGCACATTAAAACCGAACACACAGCCTCAGACCTTGAGCATGGGAAATACAGCAGAATTGTAGATGTCTGAACAGTGACAGATGCATCTGCCCCAGGTGGTATAAATTAGAGAAGACTGAAGAGGGAAAAGAGGAAATAGAAAAGTAAGTGTCTCATGCAAGAAAATTCAAGAAATCAGAAATTAAGTAGGAGATTAACTGCCTTCATCATTGATTTACTTCAGACATGAACATGTAATTATTTTATCTGTATAAACACTGGTGTGGAACCAGAATAAAGCCCAAATTATAAAACAGTATCACCAAGGGATTTGAAATGCAGAAAAGAAAATCTTCACTGATTACTATATACCATCTGATTATGCATGCATTGCAGTTGTATTTCCTATTTCAGTTACTACTGTTTAACTTACCTATTCTTTTCACTTATTTTCCCTCTCATTCTTTGTCTCCTCTTTTTCTCTGGTTGATATCGAATTCTGAACTAAATGCAAAATTACTCCCTTGTCTATGTAAAGTAAAACCAGAAAACTGATAAGTAAATTTGCATTTGCATCAAAATACATGGCACAGAGAAGAAGAATGTGAACCCACTCTGAAACCAGGGACATTTTTAAAGAGATTTTTATATTTTTGCTTTGATTCCTAACAACACAATTTTTCCTTTCATAGATAAATACTCATTGTATATTCCAGTTCATAAAGTTTTCCATGACAAACAACATATGAATATGAGGACCAGATATTTTATAGTCATCTCTAACATTTCCAATTACAAATGGAAACATTACAAGATAGTTCCATCACTGGTTCCTGAAGAGCTGCAGTAGCTTATCCTTGGGTTCTCCTTTTGACACAACACTTTGTCACACTAGCTCTCCATCTCACAAGTTCTGCTGCTAAACCTCAAGGTCTTCAGTTACCCTAAAGCAAGAATCCAACTAAATTTGATTATCTTGCTGTCTAAATAATTAACTCTATGAAGAGATAAATCTATGACATTAGTCTAGAGTTATTTGTCAGTGTAAATCCTCCAACAGTTAAGTGGAGGATTTACAAAAGTAGTGGGTGAATCAAATGACACACTGATTACAGCTAACAAGAATCATTAATGAATGGTTTGCTATTGACATTTCTTTGGGTTCCTAACATCATTGTCTTGCAATTTCAGTGTTATGCTTGATGCTGTCTGTCACATATTATCATTCCCATACACTGTGAGGGAGCTTGTAATTTAGCTTTATATTCTTTGAAAATATACTTCAGTGTTAGGGTTATATTGCATTACCCTTCCCCAACAGCTAGAACTATACTCCATTCCTATATGAGAAGGAAATCCAATTTGTGACTGCACTGATTTGAAATTATCAGTAAACTCCTTAATTTTCTACAATGAAAGATTTAAGACTAGATACATATTCTCTCCAGTGACCTAGCACACCATAGTTTCAAAGGTAAGACACACAACAGTCACAAATACTCAAACCAACAGCAAAAGGAAAAGAGCTGAGTTCTTTTCTTTTCTACTTCCATACAGCACACAGGTCTAAAAGTAGGACATTGTCATATCTCTATGTAAATCACGTAGGCATTCGCCAGTCTCAGTAATGCGGAATCCTTATCAAGTGTTTATCTTTCAGCTGTTAATAACTGTTCACACTCAGTACACTACACTGACCCACTGGCTGTAATTAATTCCTATAATGGCATACAGTCCATCAGAGCAATGACTGTGGTAGGGACTGAGAGCTAATGGGATGGATAGAGAGGTATTAAGCCACATGGAGGTGAAGGTTTGCCTTGTAGCTGAGCTGCTGGACTCTGTCCTAACATCCTTATAGAAATCTCAGAATTGTTCAAGAGTACATGACTTCATTACAAATTAACATATGATAATTGACCTAAAGTAAAAGCTGATGTAATACAGCTTTTAAGAGAATTTCAAGGAGGTTGATAAACATAAAAATAGAAAATTCTAAGGTGAGAGGGTAAGATCATTTGCCAAATAGAAATCACCATAGCACATATACCTTCCCTGCATATTCATATTATTTTATCATCACACTGTAAAGGCAGCACCTCTCAGAATTCATACATCTGGTTTTGAGACTCTTTGTTTCCTCTGCATTTTTAAAGCTGTGCCTGATTTTAGGGTAAGATTCCTCAGCAGCAGTAGCTCTTTCTTTTGTTTGAAAATCTTATATTTACCTCACATCCTGCTTTTTTTCTTAATATGAGTCCAGCAAGATTCCAGTAGTTATCACTTTATTATCATCACTATATTCTATTTCATATAAACAAATCTTTCTGTTTAAGACATTCTTCATTGAACACTCTCAGTAGAAGCTGTCAATGAAGGGTGAATCATATCCTTGGTACATTTATTTTTAGCTGCTAATAACCCTATATACAGATACATGATTTCACCTTGTAACTAAAGAATCTCACATTGTCATATTTGGTCCAGAGATGCTACACACAACAGAGACTTTTCATTCCAGAACTGGCAGAAGGGACATTTGTCCTAGGACGGACTCTCACAGGCATCAGGAGCCCTTTTCAGTACCACAAACACCATTTCAGGTGCACTATTTCTGGGACAGTGACACTTGATTCTGAGTTATTACAGGGCCTTATTATTGTTTCATGTTACTTTATGTTATTTGCTTTTACACCAAGGATTTTTTAATAGGCTGAAAATAAAAGCCAACTCACTCCCTATGGGAACTTTGAAGTTTAAAAGGAAATACATATTGTCAAAATGTTAAAATAACTATAGAGAAAGGATACTCAAATAAATGGAGAAAAAAAAAAAAAAAAACAACTTTGAATGAAGCAATGCAAATGGGTCTGGTTTAGAGCTCCTTGAAAAAGGACCATAGCACTAACTACCATGTGAGACAGGAGCTCTGATAGAGAAGCTGCCACCTTCCTTTAACATTAGAAACTAAACACAAAAAATTCCTTCTGCTCCCACAGAGCAAGATTCTAGATGCAAATTGTCACCCTGCAGCATCTAGTATTATGATTACATATAACTCTGTAAACCTTGTAACATAAAACAATGAATAGTCCCAAGCAATTTCAAAGCATGAGTGATGCTGTGACTGTTCCCATTCATAACAGGCAGTGAATAAACCAACCAGCCAAGTGCAATGGGTTTCTTCAGAAGAGATTGCTAAAAATCAAGTACATGCTTAATGGTAAATGGGAAAGATTTATGTCTGTTTTTCCTCATGCTGACCCCTGCAATATGTCACCAGACAGCAACACAACAGGCTACTGGAAATACAACTAAAACATGCCCGCTGGCCAAATGGGAAGAGTTATTTCACTTGGCTGCAGCAGTGTTTAACAGACATTCCAAGTGTTCTTAGCTAGAACTATTGGAGAAAAGGACAGCTACCAGTGGAGGTTCTGGCTAGGAAAGGTTACATCTCTGCCAGAGATCCTTGGAGGGATTTTGTGAAAAATACAGTCATTCAGCTATCTTTGAACAGAATGACCAGAAAATGCTCTGTAGTTGGGACTACTGGTTCACAGAGGTGATGCCACGGAAAAGCAGGCCATCTCCTGCTTTCATGCTGATATCACAACTGGTCTGTTCTTGTTCCCTCTGAAAAGTCCATAACTTTCTAATAATCTTGCTCTAATAATTTGTCTTTTTCCTGTTCCTTAGGACATCATGACTAATCAATTGCTTGAGCATTTTTAATGGTCTTACAGGCTACTTCTGACTCTTGATATTACTAGTGCAAGAAAATGGTAAATATGATTTTAGTAGCATACATTTGAGACTGTGGCAATGAGAAAATAGACTGAGGAATGAGGGAGCATATAGTCAATGCTTGCTCTAAAACATCTCTCATTATTGTTTTACCAAGAGATCTGAATTCTTGGTAAAGGGAAAGACTATCTGAGGGAAGAAGTCCTGAGGACAGAAAGGAAACTTGATGCGTACAATAAGCAGCTACTCCAAAGAAGAATGATAGTATTTTCACATAGGACATTTAGGACTGAGCGAGTGGGATGTGGAGAATAAAGGTGTTTCTAAAAGTCTTCAAATTATGGTGACATTTTACTAGCAATTATAATTTGTTTTCTTACATTTAATAGCATATGGTAGTCAGACACTGTGTGGATTGTGACAGCTAATGGAGAGGATATTTGACAAACAAGAGCTTTCTTTTATACTCAATCTTGCTGCTATTTCACTTTGTAACTCAGTTTTTCTGCTTTTAAAATACAAATAACAATATTTATTCCCCCTAGGGAAACTACCTGAAAGGAAGACGCAAGATAAGACTAACATACAAGATAAGTCTAACATTTTAGAACCAAACTCCTGTACTTCATTCCTTTGCCTTTTTCCTCTCCTTTTTCTATTTGCCACACAATGGAAAGAGAAGATTACTTTTCTGAGGTGTCCCAAAGCTTGTTAAATATTTAAACCAGCATCCAGACCTTTCTAGAAGCAAAACTAAGTCCCCAAACACTCCAGGTGTACCCATTTCTCTTTCTATGCACAAACATTTATATATAGTTCTTATACTTTCCTTTCTTTAAAGCAATTCCTTTTTCTTACAAAGCACTTTCAGAAGTATTCATCTGTAAAAATCATTACACAGTAAGACTCCTAAACACTTGATCTCCCAAGATTCCTACTCACCAACTTCTCTAGAGACTGAGTCCACCCACACAATAGATACAGCTTCAAAGAACTTCAATAAGCACAATCATAGTTTTAAAGATTTGCTGCTACTTCTCAACTCACTACTTTAACATAATTCTTCTCTTTTCCCCTTTGGCTGGTATTAATAGTATTGCAGGGATAAATTCTCTGTTGATGGCTGAGAGATCAGGCATTACCAATTTTCCTCCCTCTGAAAAGTATTTCTTACCTACTTTTCTAATCCAACAAGGCTTATGTCATTATGTTGCCTCTGCATGTCTCTGCTAACTTCCCTCTCATGATCCTGTTAGCTCCTTTCAATTGAATTCGATATAGCAAAATAAGTATTTTCTCATTATTTATTGAAACAGGTAGCCAGGCAAAAGAGAAGAAATGCCAGAATTCTCTTTTCAAAGGCTGAAACTCAAGAACATCCCTTCCTAAGCACAAAAGGATCTGCACTGTAAGTAGACATTAGGAGCACTTGATACAGTGAAAAGATTAAATGGGAGATTTAATTTTATTAGGCATCAGAGATTGTGACTGAAAGATTGAATGCCTGGGTTACAAAGGCATTGAAAAACAGGTTTCATTTCACAGAAATCTAGTTTCTGAAAACAAATGTGAAAAGTAAAGGATTATCCTTAAATGAGGTTGAAACAGTGTTTGTGCTTCCTCAAGGAACTGTGTCATTCAATCAACCTGTGTTGTACAATACACTGAAGCAAAACAGAGCTTGCATCATTCTAGTGAGTCAAGCTTCGGCAAAAACTCAGTTCAGCATGGAAACAAGGCAGAGATAAAATAACCCAGCCAAAAAAGAAAAGAGAAAACTAATAAGCCACCAGAAGCTGATACCAATGATTTTCTGACACTTTACAGACATCAAAAAACAATGGTAGGTCAGTTGTCTCTGAAATTAAAAAGAATTAGAGAAATAGGAAATCCCTACAGGACCTCCTGGAGACGCAACATTTCCATCCTGTTTTCAGCAAATAATCTCTAGAATTTTTAACATCTTCCAGTGGAAGCAGAAAGAAAAAAAAAAAAAAAAAGAAAAAAGAGGAAAAAAGGATAGGCTGCAAGATTTCTGCTGAGATAGATTCAATTCTTAAGCAATGTGCAAAGAATCTCAAAGTTTTGATGAATTCTTCAGTGTGTCATTTTATAGCAAGCAAATAGATTGAAAATGGTGATCCTACAATAGAGAGTAGTCTCAGTCCAAATCTCTCCTTTCCAAAAATATCAGCACTGAAGCAAGATGGCACTTTTAGCATCTTGGGCTGCATTTTTTATTAAGTGCCTTCTAAAATGGAACTCTTACTGAGAAGGAAAAGAATATAAAAGTCTCAGAGGCCAGAGAGGAGCAGGTAGATTGTCTTTGATTGCGTTAGAAATGAGACATCTTTAAAAGGCTTCATACTACAATGCTTGGAATTGCTTATTGTGCAAGAATGAGTAAAATACAAAATTACTGGAATAACTGAAGGCCCTGATTTTGCAGTATCCTGTGATGAGAGGTACAGTGGCAAACTTTTGGAGATCATATTTTCAAAATAGAGTTATCTCTATGATTTTCTGATTTTCTAATTGATGCATTCTCATACTGACAGTGACAAGGACGAGCCACTGGCCTTCCTCTGTCAAGAAACACTGTTTCAATGTGTATTTTTGATCTCTGTGGTCTTTGTCATCTGCTTTAAAATTCACCCAAGTCCAGTTCATTAGAAGAGAACTGAATTTGTATAGTGTCTGACTGACCAGAATTTGTTAATTCAGAATTTACGCTGTGCTGGGTTACTGCAGCAAGAAGTTGCCCGTGCACATTCTGTCACTAGTATGCAAGGTAGAAAAGGTATGAAATTGAGATGAAAGCCTTGATCATTTTTTACCTATTTTAATCTCACATTTTCCACAAGAAGAAAGAAAGAAGGGCACTAAATAACCCATTCTCTTATTATGTCTAACCTAACACACTGTGATGCCACCTGAGTAAGAACAGGAAAAGAACAGCAGAGAAGCATTGTCTATAAATAAACACAGTGATACCTGTATAAGATGCAGCAGAGCTTCTGCAGTCCTCTGAACACACAGCTAAGGTTCATGTTTACAAAATTCCTATGTCTAGACTGAGGTAGAAATTGGCCTTTTATAGTGCTGAAGCCCACAGTATATGCCAGTGTATTTGTCCTGAATTTTCAAACGTACTTAGAACTGACTATTATTGTTAGCTTCTGTCAGGTGTTCTTTGACTTCAAAAATATATTTGAGTAAGAAGTAGGGGACACACCTTTGACAGATTTTACTACTGTTGACATCATACTTTTAAATCAAAAAGTTTTGTTTTTCTAGTTATGTTTAAAGTCACATACTAGTGATAATACTTAAAAATATAAATACATCTTATAAATAAGATCCTAACTTTTTCTGCCCTGTCATTCTTTTTATAAACACAGTTGGAAACATTTTCCAGGAAATCAGTGACATAGGAAAGTTATCTCTTCTAGGATTGTTGGGTTTCAGCTGGATTAAGATCACACAATAACTTTCAGTAAATCTAAGACTTTGCAATTCTCTAAGTCAAATCATCACCTGAAGTCTCAATGGCATTTTCTAAGTGTGAGCAAACTGTCCCCCAAAGGCACTCTGCATGTCTGGGAGATGCACCATATTTAACTTGTCTGAGTACTGATATTGTCAAGATCGGGCTGACAATAAAACCCAAGCTTCACAGTGATTTCCCATGCAATGAAGAGCATTCTCCTCTTATGCCATATGTGGAATGAACACACCTGTTGGGTCATGGGGTGAAAAACATAGCTGAACACAAGCCAGAGGTTGAAACGGATGCTCTGCTGTTGGCAAGGACATATCTGGATGAGATGAGCCTTGAATCAAGTGAGCTGGAAACAGCTTATTGAGTGCAATGACAGGAGAATTACTCTAGAACATAAAAGAAATATAGAGAATGGACCTACTTTAGAAAGACAAAAGGTGTTTCCATCCAGAAGTATTGCAGCAAAAGGTGAGAAAAGACAGATTTACACACCATGCTTCAAGAAGAGTGTTATTTATCTAGACCCCAAGCTTGTCTGTAGGGAAGCTGGGTCCTATTTATATGCAGGCATCTCTGTTTTCACACAAAAGACATTCTGCAATATGACCCCATTTTCCCTTCCTCTCCATAGATGATAGTAACAATGAGAATGACAGAAATATGAGGAAAGTTTTGCATGCCAAGAAGCCTGAACTGATCTAATGAAAGCCTTACAAGAGTGACATAAGTAATAAATGTTATTAGAACAGCACAAACAACAAAACAGCCAGTGCCACAATTGCACTAAATTATTGGGTTTCTTTGGGAAGTGTAGAAAACAGAAATATTCTGACTTCTCTTAGCAGCACAGAAAATAGGAAAGGAAAATACTTTAATGATTAAAAAGAAAATGTCCTTGTAGCACCTATAAAAGAAAGAGCTTTTAATTGCATTTAAGTAGCAGCTGAATCCAAGCATTTAAAACGTTATGAAAAAAAGTATAGGTGATGAGCAGCAAGATCTGGTAGTGAACCATATATTTAGATAGTTAAGACTTCACTGAAGCCACTTAGTAGGACAGAAGATGGTGCAGTATTTTACTGCCAGACCTGAATGAGCAATAACTTCAGTACTTGTGAACAAGTCTGGATTTTTGTTATCTGTTCTACTTCCATCAGTCATACAGTCATTCCTGTGTGACTTTGCTGATATTTACAACCCTACACATTATTCCAACCCTGCCCACATCTCCCACTCCCCCCTCCCCCACAGCTTTTTGATTCAAATTCTCCTTGCAATGGGACAACTTCTAGGTTTAATAAGCTTTTAATGACTAAAGATATAGCTTTGATCAGTAACTCCATGAGGGTCACACTCCTCAGAAAGAACTGGATGCATTGGAAAAGTGGGTACAAAATGTAAACAGGAAGAGAGTGAGAATGCAAAATTTCAAATTGTTGTAGATTGTTTTTTCAAGCAAAAAACAAAAACATCTGAGGGGGAGAGATCCCTTGAGAGTTTGCACAGTTTCTGTTTTTCTTCCATGGTTCTTCCACCATCCTTTCCTGTGTGGGCTACACTGCCCCATGTATAAACAGGCTTATTATCTCTGCTTCAACACTGTAAGATTCTAGTATGCTTTAGAAGATGCAGCAAGAAAATATTTTCATAATGTGTTCCACCACTTATCTAAGAAGAATCTTGGCAGATGTTTATTGTTTCTTGCTTCAGCTTTATGTTCACTGTTGTGTCCTGCTACCTTTTATTAAAAACATCTTTTGTCCATTTTCCATATTCGTTTTCATCTATCTTTTCTGTCCTGTTATGTTAGAACATGTGTGTGTATCAGTTAAACTTGTAAATGGTTTATGTGCTTACACCTTCTAGGATGTTGCTCATATATACAATGCAGAAATCAGCTCACAATGACAACAACGTAACACAGAAATATATATTTCAGAGGGAATGCAGGCAAAGAAAGGACATATATATACTACAGAGACAAACCAAGAAATGAAACATTATCTCTTTTGAAAGCAAAAAGAACAGCTAAAAAATGCTTCTCAGCTACTAGTAGGGGAAAGTCGTGCTGAGCTGAGGTTCCCCTGTTCTCTCCCTGTGCTTGTGGAGATGCTCTGGGGATGCAACCAGGACAGGGAGCAGTGCAGCCCCCAAGGCTCCCTCCTGTCCAGAAACCCATGATTGTGCATGCTGTCTGCATAGCACATGCTCTGTGGGCAAACTACACACCGTTACCACTGCAAAATTACAACTGAAAAGGAACTTTATGCACATGTGGAAGCATACAAAGAGAAATTATTTCCTGGGCAAGCTAGCAGAAAACAAAGACAACTAAACTAGAACAGTTGAAGTGCTGTCTTGGATTTTGCTCATCTCCTGTGTCTGAGGCTACAGGTGAGGTGTTAATGTCCTTTCCTTAGTTAATCTGCAGCAGTATGCCCTGTACTTTAAAGATCACTCATTTGTTTAGGCCACAAGAAATGCAGAATTTCTTTGTTTTGCTCAATATGGCAACTTAGAAAATATAGCCACAGATTCTGTTCAGATCCTTTAAATAGCAATGTCAACCCTTATTCTACAAAAATACACTTAGCAGATTCATAAGTAATGCTTGAAAGATCTCAACCTTTTGCAATAATAATTGTTTATTTCTCATTCTCATTTAAAAGGCAATAGTTATCATAAATAAGCAAAAAAATGAGTGATAAAATCCTCAGTATATGACAAGTTCTGACCTGTTGGAGATCTTGCAGCAAATAGCACACCTCTCTTATACGCCGGAGTATAACACTCCTTCTGTTAGGACTATTATATCCTGAACAATTTACTGGCTATATTAAAAGATTTTATCATTCTTGCTAATATTAATATGTTGCTTCTTCAAAGTAAATATGGATTTTGCTAACTCTAAGAGATACCAAAGCATATACGGATGGTTAAATGGTAATAAGGTTCACAGCTTCCATTCTGAAAATCACTGGATCTCTTACCTGAAAGACATTTTCTCTCTTTAGTGTTCTAAACCATGCATGATTTCTACACTTGAGTGGTGCTGAAGGTTTACTGCAGTTAGGATTAAATAACTCCAAAGAGATTTGGATAAGCCGCAAAATTATTTGCTTTTCCTGCTTGGACATGTTGGGGTTAGTTGGTGCATAAGACCATATGCTATGTGGCTCAAAACGCCAGCTGTCCTTATATAAAACACCATTTTGCAGCTAGTAAGGTAGCTTCTCGTGAAGCAAGTTCTGAACAGACAGGTATGCTTATAAAAAGGAATACTGCCAAAACATTTGCTATTCACATTATTCAAATATTCTTTCTCTCAAGTACATTAGCTTCCATTAGAGAAATCATCTCCTTTGCATTCACGTGGTCAGTACATCTGTCTCGCTCTATTTCTAGCTCATTAAGAAAAAATATCAGTGTGTTTAGCCAAATAATGAAAAAAAAAGGCAAAAAGATTGACAAAACCAAGAAAACAAAACATTGTTGGCATTAGAAGTACAAAGATGAACATTTCTCTAAGAGTTCACTACGTTTTCTGGTGTAGTGCATGAGTTTTGGAACTGATAGAATGGCTTTTTTCAAAGGCAACACTAATTCTGCATGAGGTTTCTTTTTTGGGGTTTTCTTGTTGTTTGTTCATTGATTTTTGTAATTTTTCCCTACAACTGAGAGTCCAGAAGCACAGAGGCAACTTGGAGGTGTAATCAGCAGCAATATTGAACCTTATGAAGTACAGGCTTTTAAGACTACACTGAATTCCACTTTGTTCAATGGATCCACCTGCAGGCCATATTGTGTAAACGTGCACCACACTGAGGCTTTAAGTTCCTAACACTGAAGCAGAACTGAACTCAAACCCTACCTCTCACATGGATTTCCTAAATACTGTGAGAAAAATAACCAAACCACTCAACTACAAATGATGAAAAGTAGATAATAATATGACACTTTTCTTACAGATTGAGCAGTCTGCTTGCAAGCCTATGTATGTATAGCATGTACTATAAAATGCCTATCCTGATTCAGGCAAACCTTGTGAGGTGTAATGTAAGTAATAGCAGCAACACTCAGAATTCTCCTTTCTCTCTGCTTGGAAAGTAGGATTAGGGATCCACAGAGTGTAAATAAGGAAAAGGTATTGACTGCATTTGTCATGTCTTCTCTTGGATATGCTCAGAAGCATTCCCAAGGTATATGTCAAGCTTAATTTATAGAAACACATTACATAGTGTTATGAAATGATGCTTCTTGAACAGACTCTGACAATCAACTTGGAACTGCACTTGGTTTTCATGGAACCTACTCCAGACAGTCAGCAATATTTTGCAAATCAGACTGAAGGACATTATGAGGCCAAATTTTAATGCCTGGCTAACTTTCAGTAGGAAAAATTTCCTTCTACACCCTGTGTAACACACAGTATTTGCACTAATATGTCTTTTGCCTTCACTTGAGATGAATCTTGATGCTGTAAGAGTTTTATGAATTCAGTTATTTTGGCAGACTACAATACACAAATGAAAAGGAAACCAATCACTATAATTTAACAGTTCAGCAAAATCAGTCTGAGATTTAATTTTCTAGCAATTTAGGCCTAAAAATGGCAGCTACCCCTGTCAGGTAGCAACAGCCATCTCTCTCAGATACAGGTGCTGAGGCTTATCAAGGAAAGACCGCAAGGAGTTTTATGATGATGACACATTCAGTGCCAGGTCCTCTGAAAAAGAGACATGGTTTCACCCTCCTTAACCCATTCTAAATATAGTGTTTGAGGTAGGATCTTTTCAGTTTCCAGGTTCTTGAAAGCAAATCTAAGCTGCATAGTTTTAAATCAATTTCATCTTTTGCTAGCATCTCCGTAACTAATTTCTTACATTTTCCCTTATTTTTTGCCTCAGGGATATGTACTGATCTTCGTCTTGCATGCTTCCTCAAGGAAAAGGCTCTGCTTACTCACTAATCTGATAAATAAATGAACTTTCTGTGCCAAGAAATCATTCTTGCAAACATACTACAGATATTTCTGTAAAATCACAAGGCTGAAAAACCAACCAGCTAAAGAAAAATCATTTTACATCATCAAATATTGATTAAGTTAATGACAATTTTGACAAACAGCCATATAACGGTACAAGATTAACTGCCATGTGTGTTTTCACTATTTTTCTTTTGTAATTAAAAGTGAGTTTATATGTCAAAGAAAATTATGTGAAGAAATGAAGTGAAATTAAATTAATTTTATATTACAGCTGAAAATGCAAATGATACTCTTTCAATATAAATGAAATAGTCTTTTTCCCGGACCACCCTTGGCAATTCAGAACCAAAATTAAGTTAGAATATTACAGGGAATTTTAATAGACCAATTATTAGTGTTATTTATTGAGGCAGTAGCTGTAGTGCTAGACAAAAATTGAGCCTCTTCAGTGTTTTGGAAAATCTTCCTTCTATTCTATAGTTGTGCTCAGATGAGAAGGATTTTAGAAACATTCAAAACAATGGGCATAAAACTGCACAGACAGTATTATTATAATGAGCAATATCGAGAACTGTGCCTAAATTAACTTTCTTCTTCCTCTGTTCTCAAGAGTTGTCACTCTTTCAAGAAACTATGACAAGTTATACACTCCATAAAAAGACATTCACAGTGTAAAATTCCAGTCAAGACCACCAGGTCCTAACAGTTAGTAGGCAATTATCTTCTAGGTGCCTTTGCAAATTGTGGGCTTAGTGCAGTTAAGGGAAAGTGAAGAAATACACTTTTAGATGGTCTAGTTTTAGGCATATTCCCACAGGGAGGCAAGGACTTCTACAACATTTCCTAACACTTGTTTTGCAACATATGGTTTGTGAGCATTCAGAAGAAAACTTTATGCCCTGCAAATAAATGTCATTTTTTAAGAAGGACCATGTGTGCAATTAGGGGATTCCCAAAAGACCTAAGTGGGATTTAAAAGCTACTCCAACATCTTTGAGCTAGAAGCCTTGGCACAGATTGAACCAGAAAAAGTTAATCTTGATTAACAGTGCCTCAGAGGCAGAGATAAAGCACTGGCGATGCTCAGCAGCACTGCTGCAAGGTCTGCTGGCCAACGCCCAACAGGAGAGCAAACTACCCTTATTTTTTCAGGTGTGACAAGTACTTCTCTCTAAAATGCTCTCTTGGAGTTATGTATAAAACTTTTAGTTCTTGCCATATTCAGTAGAGCTCTTCGTTGCATTGGCAGAATACTCTGGGGACAGCATCATCTACAAAAGACTCTCTAACAACTATTGGAACTTAAGAAAGTTCTGACAACTATGAAGCACCCCCTCACTATTCCCACCTTCAAAGTACAATATCATTACATGGACTACTGGATTACTAAAAAGAGGGAAGAAAGAACGTTTCCCATAATTCTCAATAGACAAACAAGATACTATTTAGAGAACAATAAAACACTTTATAACTCACTCCAATATAAAGGTGATGTCACTTATTGATTTAGTCTCTTTCACAAGTCAGAAAACAGTTCAAACACTCTAAGTTTCTATTCAACTTAGTTTCTTACTTCTTTGCTGTATTCAAATAGCTCCCAGGACTGCTTATCCCCCTATGACTAACTTATTTTCATATTATTCCCAAAGGAAGATTCAGGCCAGAGCTGTTTTATATGAGATTTCTGCCTCCTCCAATGGATAGGTCCTCAGAGAAAAGTTATCAACTTGATCCTTCCTTAGCTTATGTCATGTGGTACTGTTTGCTGTGTAACTGTCCCACTTCCTCTCATGTAACACATCTCATGTGGTTTTTAGAGCAAATTTACCGCCCATGAGAACAACTCTGCAATCTATTTATCCTGAGACTGCTTTCAGCATACCTGAAGTATAACCTGTAACAAACCTCTTTTCATCTGGAAGAACATTTCAGCCTCCATTTCTATTCTTTCTCTCTTTGTTTTTTTTTTCTCTGTAGTGAAATTGCCATATAACTAGCATTTACTTCTTATAGTCAATATTTTCTGTGATGGCTATTATCAACAATTTTTGTGATGACTGTTTGCCCACAGAAGCTAGATTAATTCATTGATTTACCAAGTGCATCAAAGAGGCATCAATATTCTGAAAAACCCTTGTCAACACTGACTCAGGCTGGCACTGAATTGGTAGCCACACACGACAGCTCCATATCCACTGCAATGAACTTATTTTTGAGTATTATTATCTCCCTCTTTTTTAATATCTTCACATATTTCAGTGAATATTTATATCCAGAAAAATGACATTCAGGCTTTCAAAAAGGCTCATTTCACTCTGAAACAGACTTTGTGAACGCGTCACTGGAGATACACATTTCTTCTGATTCTCTGATTCAGTTATCAAATTTACCCAAGTGAGAGCTGAAATAAATGTGCCTGCCTTTTCCACTAAATGCCAGTCAGGAGATGACAGATTGCACTTACAATTTTAATTATTTGTCAATGCAATTTTGTAAAGACTGCTGTTGTATGGACAGTTAAAGTCCTCATTTTGAAGAGGATCTCTTTTTTTTCTTTTTTTGTAAAGGATCAGAGTAGCCCTTCAGCATATGTCTAATTTGAAAGCTACCCTCTTTCCTTAATTCAGTCAGATTTAAGATCTTTGGGTTTTTGTTTTTTTTTAATAATCCAGACAGGAACTATGTTCTAGATTAATTTGGTCAGTCTGTATTGAATAAACTTTTAAATACATTCTACAGCACTTCATTATCAGCATTACCTAGGCAAAGAACTACCCGTTTGTTACATCTTGCAGCTTTAGTGCATAAAGCTATTCCCCTAACACCATCTTACAAACTCAAATAGTACTCCCTGAAAGCTCATCTCCTGCCTTCTTGCAGCTGCTGCCCTTATCACTAAGTCCCTGACAAATTGCATCATGGTAAATCAAGGTTTTGTTTGATTCTGGAGTAATTTCTCTTGAAGCAAATATTTCTCACATCTTGATAAAACATGCTTTCTACAAAGCAGAACTACATTGAAGCACCAAGTGAATTTATCCAAGAGCCCTGAACTCATTCAGAATACCATATTTAAGCATAATGCTGCTTTTACTCCAGCAAAATTTCATACTCTGCATTACAATGACTGCCAACTACAAATCAAACCATTAGCCACATGGAGATTAAAGTCATCATAATTCTTGCACAGGAAAAATATTTCTTTTGGTGTGGATTTGTTGACAGCCCTTTTCAAAACTTGACTAAGTTCTTCTACATGCTCCACAGCTTTCCTTCTGATTTGCTCCACTAGCATCTCCAGGTGAAGAACTAATGTGTCAGCTCTATCTGTCTCAATTACCGCCTTTTTGAGGGTAGCAGATAAGATTTATTAGGCCTATGACATTATGAGAAAAAAAGAAAATAAATTCTTTCTTATTATGGTACATCAGGAATACATCTACACTTTAGTCAGGTGCAAAACAGCAAGAAATAGGCATCGTTCTGAACAGAAACCTATTCTTCAGCAAAATGTGATTCAACTGCTCAATGCCTTTATTTTCCTTTGGTAATGACAAAGTTTTAACTCTTAAGCAGATCTCTGCTCCTTTTCAATGCACAAAAAAGCTTTTAGAAGGAAGACTTAATTCGGAAAAGAACTATGGATGAATGGTTCTTAACATGGAGAAAACATCACTGAATATCTTGAGTGAAATAGAAATGCAAGAAGATGGGCACGTGCATGCAAAGCAATCTGCTTGAACAGCAAGGTGTATTGAGACACCACAGCTTAGGAAATGAGTGAAGGTTTACCTGAATATATGCAACTGGCTGCAAAATTTGAGATTGCTCCAAACTTCTAATGCTGGAGGAGGGTGGGGAGAACTTTACACGGGAAAAAAGGAAACTGCTACCACACAGGTAGGAACCCTCCTAAACCTGGACTGTGTTCAAACCTCCAACACAGAATCACAGAAATACAGAATTAATCGGGTTGGGAAAGACCTTCAAGATTATAGTGTCTAACCCATCACCTAACAGCTTCTAATTAACTAAAACATGGCACTAAGTGCTTCATCCAGCCTCTTTTTAAACACTTCCAGGGATGGTGACTCCACCACCTCCAAGGGCAGACCATTCCAAAGGCCAATCACTCAATACATTCAGAGTAACTGAATCTGTTATGAAACAATATCTGTAGATATCTTTTCCCATATAGAGAAGGATCACAGAAGTTTTTCCTCAGAACTAAAATCTAACTTCTGAGGAAAAGACAACTTTTATTGGAAAAAAAACCCAAACATAAAAAAAGTGTCAGCAAGGTCTTACAACTACAGCTGGAAATTACATTTGATTAAAGGTCATGAGGCTCAGAAAGGAACCCGAGCTGACAAAAACATGATTTAAAACCAGAATCACAGGATGGTGGAGGCTGACAGTGACCTCTGGAGATCTCCCACACCACCTGCCCAAGCAGGCACAGCACCACCCCAGGGCAATGTTTATTTGGGTTCTGAATATCTCCATTGATCGAAAAAAACCACTGTAACCTCTCCAGGCCAACCCATTACAGAACTGCTCAGATCTCCCCCTGCCCTCAAATACATGCCACATTAGAAAAGCGAGAGAATTCTATGAACAAATCAAGCATTAATAGTGTGAAGACTAATTGAACCTCGTGTGATTAGCAAACTGAGAAAACAGTACAGAAATGATAGAGGGAGAATAGATCACAAGCCATTGTTTTGACAAAGTGACTCTTCTTCCCAAGGAGACATTTTATATATTTAATGTAATTAGCACACAGTCTGCCTGGGACTAGTGACTTCCATAGACTGGAAGGAAAAATCAGACTTTTCTCTCACTGACTGTAATTATGCAGCAATGAAATAAACATGACTATTTTAAAGAAAATGACATGACATGATGTAACATAAAATGTGTCTGTACCTTTGCCTATTCCCCAACACACAAACCCCACAAGAATCAGACCATTCCCATTATGTCAGTACTCCTGAAGCAGGGCTACTAACGCAGGGATAGATGACGGTGGTTTATTTGTGATATCTTCTACTAGCTCCTAAATTACTGTCACAGTGTACTAAAGAAAATTATATATTTGACATTATTGCTTTGCATGGCAGGTCACTACAAAATTCATTCCCCACACATTCAGTATTTGCTGGAGGAGACACCTTTACTTCTCTCTTGCAAGCACATTAATGTGAAAGGTCAATGACCAGGTCCATTGCATTGACACTACATGAGTTTTAAAAGTTAAATTAAATGTTACAGTACATTAGATCAGCTGAAATGACATGTGTCCTGCTCATGTCTTAAAAAATAACTTCTCTTGTAAAGTATGGCTCTGCTGAGAAGTTACTTTATGAAACTACTATCAGGTTTCTACATGACACTGTGATCGCTGCCTTGTATAATACTTGTTCACTGCCTTGTATAATATTTGTTCAAGTTACAGATCATTTCTTTTTGCTCAACTTCCACCTCCATTTCAACTGATAGTCAAGACAGTTTTTCTTTAAAGCTAAGACTCAGGCACAGATGGGCCCAGCCCTCACACTGCCTTCACCTCCGCCTCACACCCTTGCTGCGTTTCCGCAGCTGCAGCTAGGAGTAACATGGGGCTGAACAAGAGCAATTTCTCTGGACTTTAAAAACATGTTTGTAAACATTAACTCTAGCCTAGTAAGGATATACCTCTAGCCGTACTTTGCAATCAACCAAATGCCCTAAAAACACTCACAGTACAGTTCAAGAAGGGATTCTGGTCTGACTCACAACTCCACGAATCCATGAGGGGCGAGCAACTGATATCACTTACCTGGGCCTGAGCAAGGCCTGTGACGCTGTTCCGCGTGACAACCTGATCTCCAAACTGGTGAAACATGGGTTTGATGGATGAACACTAGATGGATAAAGAATTGGCTTGATGGCTGCACCCAAAGAGTGGCTGTCAATGGTTCTGTGTCCCAGTGGAGGCCAAAGACAAGTGGAGTCTCTCACCGATCAGCATGGTGAGGGAAGTGATCCTCCTCCTCCTCTACACTCTGCACTGGCGAGACCCCATCTGGAGTACTGCATCCAGTTCTGGAGCCCCTATCACATGAGGGATATGGATGGGCTGGAACATGTCCAGAGAAGGGCCGCAAGGATGATCAGAGGGCTGAAGCACCTCTCCTACGAGGAGAGACTGAGGGATTTGGGGCTGTTCAGTCTGGAGAGGAATAGGCTCTGAGGTGACCTTCTTGTGGCCTTTCAGTATCTGAAGGGGGCCTACAAGAAAGCTAGGAAAAGACTTTTTAGGATGTCAGGGGGAATGGAACAAAGCTAGGAAAGCACAGATTCAGACTGGATGTTAGGAAGAAGTTCCTCATCATGAGGGTGGTGAGACCCTGGAATGGGTTGCCTAGGGAGGTGGTGGAGGCCCCATCCCTGGAGGTGTTTAAGGCCAGGCTGAACAAGGCTCTGGACAGCCTGATCTAGTGTGAGGTGTCCCTGCCTATGGCAGGGGGGTTGGAACTAGATGATCCTTGTGGTTCCTTCCAACCCTGACTGATTCTATGACTCCATAGAAAATTATTCCTACTTTCTGGTCAATGAGGAAGCAGGAGACAATCTGACAAAATTGCTTTCATAACCCTGCTAACAACTGACCACTTCTATTGGGCATGCCTGAGTCAGAAAATAGCATCCATCTCAAACCTGTACAGCGTCCACAATTTTTAAATATGTACACGAGAATCTTATTTTAAATTTGTCAGAATATTTCTATAGATTAAGGTCATGTTCTAGTTCAGCTACTGAGTAGCACTTCAATAGCAGGATTACATTCAGATTCTGTTCCAATCACATAGATAAGCTGGATCACTATTTCAGCAGTAAAATAACTGTCACAGTTTCACCTCTACCAGGACTCAAAACCAGATCACAGCCTGACAATAAAGATACAGCTCATCATTTGTAAGCCATTTAAAAATTGTTGGAAATCCACTTATTAATGAGGTCTCCACAATCATACCAGACCTCACCGCTGTCTGTGACAATTCACAGTTGATTTCTAAGGGTTAAAGAAGTGCTAAGCCAACATAGCAGTAAGCCACAAACCCTCACAACCACCACAGCTCCACTTCTGTTTTGACAGTCTATCACAAATATACTCTCATATTAATACTGTAAACAAATATTTGACCTTGCCAAGTCCCATTACCAAACAAAGTCTAGGTTATACATTAATTGATGTATACAGCTGATTTTCTACACAGGCTTTTGCATTTCTTTTGCACAGAGTAGATGAGATTGTCATTGATTAAACAATAATCTAACAACAGAAGAAGGCTTGACAGGATTGAATTTAGAGAATCCAGTGGGCTGTGGATGGATTTTTAAAAGCATACTGAAACCCACAAGCTGAATGTCAAATTAACACACCTTAAATTTCTGACCTGAAAACCCTGGATTTTATTACAGTTGGTCTTTGGGTGTGGTTATTAATATAGTTGGGTTTTTAAACATTTTGTTACTGTATCTTCTCTCTTTAATATAGCCAAGCTTTCGTACCTTGAGTCTCTAAAACAGTTTTCATACTGAAGTGGCAAGTTGTGATGTGGTTTATTTTGATGTGGTTGATTGCTTATAAGATTGGGGCTTTTTGTGTGTGTGTCAGATTGGCTTTTAATACTGCTGGCTTTTTTTTCTTTACAGTTGTTTTATTGTACTTGATTTGCTAGCAAATTGGTTATTTATGCCTTAATTTTGTCATACAGTTAGGTTTTATACTTCTAATTTTTCATACAGCTGCTTTTTCATGCAGCTGGGGTTTCTTATGGCTAGGTTGTGGTTATATATCGTTGTTGTTAGCTTCTATAGAGCTGGTTTTAAGATCTTTTCTTTCCATACAGCTGGTTTTTGCACATTTGGTTTCAAGAAGGTTGTGGTTTACAAGCTTATTGCAATGCTAGTTGTAATACAGTTGGGGTTTGGTATAGTTGATTTCTGTACAGGTGGTTTATTATAATTTAGTTGTTTAGTATGGGTGGGAGTTTATGTCTTGGCTTTGTAATACAGTTCATTTTTATACTGTTGGCATTTTCTATGGTTGGGGTTTGGACAATTTCGGGTTTTTTTCCTCACACTACTGGCTTTCACATGATTGGTTAAAATAGGGTTAGTTATTAGATGGTTGGTCCTAAACCAGTCCTTTTTAATCTCATTTTTTTATGTGATTGGTTTTTATACAGTTGGGAGTTTTACGCAGATGATTTTCACATGGCTGTTTTTATATCAGTTTGCAAGGCCTTTTTTATTGGGTAGTTTTTTTGGTGTGGTTAGTTTTAATATGGGTTGCTTCAGTAACAGTTGTTCTGTTACACCTTTGGGCTTTTTGACAGTCAGTTTTTAATATGGTAAGGCTTTCATACATTTTTTTACATGATTGTTCTTCATACAGTTTTAATATGGTTGCTGTTTGGTATGGTTAGGTTCTTTTACATGGTTGGTGGATTATGCCTTAGCTTTGTAATCCAGTTAGTTTTTATGATGTTGGATTTTCATACCATTTGTTTTTATAGGATTGGGATTTTATATAATAGGTCTTTTTACAATGGTGTTTTTTTTCCTGGTTGTGTTTTATATAACTGCATTTTTAAAACCCCAGGTTCCATTACATTAAGAGGGTTTTATAGATGGCTTTTACGTGGTTGATCTTCAGTGGTGTGGGATTTTAATGCAGTTGGGTTTATTGCAGTTAATTTTGATACAGTTGCTTTTTCTACAGCTGATTTTTTAATATGCTTTGTATTTTTACATATTTATATCTGTACTTTGGTGTTTAATGTGGTTGGTATGGATACTGCTGGGTTTAATACTTAAAAAAAAAAGGTCTTTTTGCTAATTGTTTATAATGTAGTCAGGTTTTTAGATGGTTGGGTTTAATATAGCTAATATTTTTTTTTTTTGAAGGTTCACATTATTTAGACCATTGGGGTTTTGTGCTGTGGTTGCTTTTTAAACAGATGCTTCTTTTAACACCATTTTAGATAGTTGGGTATTTAGATAGGTCACCATTTTGGTATTGGGTTGTTTTTTTCATTATTTCTATGTATACAGATGGGTTTTTCTATTCTGTTTTTAATAAAAGTAGGGGGTTATCATTTTCATCTTAGCATTTTGTGGGGTTTTTAATATGGTTGAAGCTTTAACCACAGCAAAAAGAGATTAAAGACTTCATTTCTATTCATTGTGTGTTTTGACAGCAAATGACATAAGCTCCTCTAAAAAAAATTTCTCCCTCACTATTTAGAAAGATAAAAATGGATGAATTTGGTAACATAATAGCTATGTTTATCTCCTGGAATACAGTAATTTGTACATATTCACACTTAGAGACACAGCCAAAGTAACAGGTGTGTTCCAAAAAGTCTTGCTCTTGAGAACACAGCAACTGGAAAAACATCCATACTACTGATATTAAATTCTTTCAAGGCTGGTGTTATTAGAATTGCAAGCCTGTGCAATTCTAATATAGTAGGCTCCTGTTTCCCTTCTTTCTGACTTTGGAGAGTGACTAAAGGCTACCCAGCACATAACTAACCCAACTACTCATGCTCAGAAAACTGCAGACTCTTCTGATCTTGAAAGTACACTCTGACCCAACTAGTATTTCACAGGTAAACAGGTATTTCATGGATAAATTCAGACAGCTTAAACGCAGGCAGTATCTCAGCCTTCATGACAATGAAAAACTTAATGAGATTACTCTGAAATTTCCATTGAATCTTTATTCCTCCAAGCTCAAATCATAGACTCAACCAGGTTGGAAGAGACCTCCAAGATCATCCATTCATTCTCAATTTTTATTTTGTCAAAACCACAGAGTATTGTCCAATTAAAATTTGGCACAATGTAAGGATTGATCCATTTGGAATCAAAGAACAAGTGTACACTTGCAATAGAACTTAGTAAATAATTTAAATTGAAAAGAATTCTTCTGTGCTTCTCATATAGAAGTGAGAAGAGCAATGATTTTTAAACTGTGGATTTTTGATTACTGAATTAAATGATCTAGAACAGAAAATTGTCATATTTAAAGAACAGGAAGCTTTGTTTTAAAATATAATCACCATTTTAAATTATTTGCACATTTGAGGCCCACTGAAAGCTGTTGCTATACACCTAATTAATGAGCCATACATACTTGAACATCTGTATTTTACTCTTCATTTATTTCCTTGCTCATCCACTTGGAGAAAAAACACTTGAAAACATTAAATGAAAATCCAGTCAGTAGATAAAATAGCAATCATCTGGTAAAGGGTCACTTACTATATGTATGGTTTGCAGCTGACTGACCTTCTGACAATGCTACTTTCTGTCTTCTACATCATCAGCTCGTAAATACAATATGTTGTAAAATTTGACCCAACATCCATTGACATTGCTATGCCAAGAGACAATCTAGATAAACTAAACATTGGTCTTAACTCATTACTGCAAAGTGTATGCTGGGTGAAACAACTTACACATTGCTTGCCTTTCTATTAAATAGGAGATATCAGCGGGTTTTTCCTGATTCTAGATGGTAGACTCTTTAAGAAAGAGGTGTAGGTTTTGACTATAATGGACATGGCAGATTCTGGGTTGGTTTCTTTTTTTCTATTTTCCATCATTTGAGTGCAGTTACTGCAGTGTTTTTGCTTAATTACTTACATAGACTACAGTCTGCAGTCTTGGTGGAGGCAGATCCTGACACTGACCACTTAACAGTCACACTGTCATTCTCAGCAGTCTTTCACTGACCTACCTCACTGACATTTAAAATGCTATAAGCAATGGATAAATGTCTGGCAAATAACTCCCAGAAGTATTAGACATGTTTACATGTGACTTAGCCATCATGATAATCTCAAACAGGAGTTGAACAAAGTGGTTTTACTGATGTTAAACAGAATTTTAATACTCCAAATGCCCAAAGCAAAAATGCATTGAAAAGAAATTTAGCAAACAAAAGGAGTCACATTTCACAAGCATATAAACCTGAACTCTACATTTAACAGTGTGTATGATGACCATAAACTCACTGCCACACATGAATGTACTTAAGGATCATTGAAACAAACATCAAAACATGCTATTTCAGTTTGACTTGGTTAAATTTTCATACTTACTAAATCCAGTAGGCACATGCATATTTTACACGTTTCAATGGAAGCCTGACATCTCTCATTTAATTTCTTCTAAGCCTGCAGTAATGAAATGAATCTACTGCCAGATTTTTTCAGTCACTGAGTGACTGAACTGTAATATCATAAAAGTTTGGAAAATATCTATCAAGAGAGTTTACTCATTTATTGAACAGCTAACAAGAATGAACACACCAAGTAAATTACTTCCTGCACGGAGCAATTCAAAGGAAATTATTGTTTCTTTTTGCACTGGAAAATACAATAGTACAAAGAACTAAAGGCTGAATACTGCAGGCACCAACTCCAACCATTTTGCATCACCACATCCAAGGTTTTCAGCTGTTTGATGTAGTTCTAAATGTTTTTGTTATCCAATGAACATCAGACAATATGAAAAACAATCACAGCTTTCTAAAGCATATGTTCATAAGATACTAAGGCTTTCACCAAAACATAAACATCGAGAAAATAAGTCAGGGACATGGTCTACCACTCTCTTAATCCATCTGGTTATCTGTGCATTGCAGTGACATTTAATATCTGAGCAATGTACCATTGTGCCTACCTTGTTGCCAATATAAAGTTAACTAGTTTGAAATTACTTTAAAATGTATTATTCCATGCTAGTCCCCTTATGGGATAATTTAGCTACTTATCTAAAACGATTACACATTTTGAGGTTAAGAGGCCAAAGACTGAGCATGTAGCAATATGAGAGTCCTATTGCTGCATGTCTGTCTCATCTGTATATCTTCCATGATATGTGTGACAAAGCATAATTGTTTGACAGGTTATGAAATAACTTTTATTGAAGAAATGTTGACTGTATGAAAATGAATGCTCCACAGGAATGTATAATAACTGTTCATATTTGTATAGTAAAAAGAAAGAAACTTAATTCTCTTACCATTGAAAAGTTTTGCTTCAGCTATACAACTTTTAGTTTAAATTGAAAAAAAGCAATTGTGTTGCAAGAGTTGCAAGAATAACATTCAAGACAACCACACAATAAGATATCGACTAATGGCTATATTCATATTTCTAACGGGGTTTATTTTCAGACTCATTTAAAGTGATTTTTTTGCTCTGTTCTCTATCAAAGAAAAACAGTAAACTGTACAGCCTGTTATGATCAGGTCAAGAGAGACTGAGTGCTTACTTACAGACAACCCATTCGTTCCCTCTTTGTGCATGAGTTAGTTTCATTACAGTCTGTTTACATGTTATTAGGCAGCAACAAAGCAGTTCAGTCTGAAATTTAATGATACCCTGACAGGTGAATTTCTCAAGTAAGATATCTAAATAAACTTGTACAATCCCTAAGATATACAGACATGTATTGAGGAGATAGAGCTTCTTATTTTAGTCAGTCTCTTGATATGCCTATGTCCAAACCTCTGTCCAGTCTCTCACAACTTTCAGAGGAAATGTTTTCACTAAAAATTGCCATTTCATCTAACTAATACTTCTCTGTTTATTTTAAAGTTTTTAAAACAAACAAAAAATTGTCTCCATATTTTTTTTGCTGGAATTGATCTTATTTCAATTAACAAATAAGTCTAATACGCAGAAAAGCTGCTACTAGTGAGTATTGACAGGAAAAAATATGAATGAATGTTTAAAAAAAATCCATGTATTTTATAAATCACTAATTTATACTGCCATCAGTAAAAGATATATTTGTTCTCTTAGGATACATCTAAATGCATTTCTTAAGAAGTTAAGGGAAATATAGGCTGAGAATAATACAAGCATCTGCAAAAACAGTAGTTGATTTATATATAAATACACATATGCACGCAAAAGCATTCTCGACTATTTCTTTATCATGTATTATTTCATAAGCTTACAGCAAGCATATTGTCTGTGTAAAGGTTTACAATATGACATATTTAAAATAACATTATATATAGCCATTCATGATCAAAAAGATATCCTAATTTGGGGGGGGGTCAAGAAAGAAAAGTCATTAGTGTTATAATTAAAATGTCAGTCACAGAAGTGTCTGATACAGTCGCTAGAGGCAACATAGCAGAACCGTACTGGTGCTTAATCAGTTTCTCCCCAGCCCAATCAAGATTTTCCATACTGACCTTCAGTGAAGGATTTAGCAGTCATTAAATTGCCACCTAAAATATGGCAAACCCTTCAAACACCAGATGAACATTGCTTTGGACTGAATTTTCAGTCTCCAACCTAGCAAAAGAATAACCACTTCTTGGTTCTTGGAATTTATAATCATTTGGGGACTTCTGGCAGACAAAGTCAGGAAACAAAAAATGAACTGATTTACAGTACCACAAGACAATCCAAAGCTTTGTCACACAGAAATAGGCCTGAACTGTAACTTTGCCCTCCTTTAATCATATGCTACAACACTGCTTTTGCTACTTGACAGATGAAAGTAGAGGAAAGCAGCTTCCTTCAACCATTGCTTTACATCAAAAAAACAGGCAGGCATCAAAATTACTGTCTCTGTCCCTCAGCCTTTGGCATCAATCTGTTTGTGCACATTGAGATTGATTTTGCCCATAATTTTAGAATGGACACTTGGGTACATTAACAAAATTAATATGATCATAAGCATGAAATATTACCTTGATAACAATTTGCATTCCTGGAGTAAATGTTATCTTGCCACAAGATACACTCCATTTTCCAGGGGTTTATAATTGAACTGTAATATTCATGGTAGGCTGAACTTGACATACAGATCTCTGCAGGAAAATGTTTTATACATTTTCATGATCTATAGGCGTACAGGACACAAAAGAGCAGATGTGTTCTTTGCAGTCTTTTGTTTATAACTTAGAAATACTTGTTTGAAACTCCTTGTATTTAGGGGCTTGAGAAAATAACCAGCATAAAACCGTCAGAGTTTATTCTATGTCCTTTGCAAAGCTCAAGTGCGGCCGTTGAATCACAAAGCAAGAGGAAATCCTGGCCAATTAAATGAATGCCAAAACCCTCACAAAAACTGCTTGTTTGCAAGCAATATGAGTTATTACCAAGTACTGTAGCCTCAGCTGTTCATTTGCTTTTCTTTTGCCTACTGACTGTATACCACAAGTCATATTTTGTATTCTTCACTATTTTCCAGGGGGGGGAAGAAAAAATGTATAAACTATTCTGTTTTCCTGATGTTCTCACTGGAGAGCTTTTCAGAATCATGACAAAAAAGAAGGGACATTTGTCTTACAATATTAGCCTCCAAGCTATGTTCCTCATGAAGCAGAATGATCCACAACTTTTCCATCTACCTAGTTTTTCAATCCCATATCTCAGTGACATTTGTCTTTAATAGGATAGTCAGGTGTCTAATTCATTCCCAGTCCATAGCAATGCATCTCAAACAGTTGTTTGCAGTTTGGAGAGTTGTAAAATTACAGATTGGAAAACCATAAACCTAACATGAAAATTGCCATAGAAGTCTGAAGGACCAAAAAACTTTGAAGTATTAATGTACACCACTTAATTTCAGTCACATTCTGTTTCCATAAATATAAGAAAATCATCCAGATGCCAATGAGCACAGCAAAATTATTTTTAGGCACTGCTCTACATCACACAGAGCTGTGTATAATCACCTGTGTCAGGGCACACCAAACCTGATCCTCGCTCAAAAGCAGACACACAACACCAGTGTATTGTTGTAGCAAATGTTCTGCTATGTGCTGGGACAGCATGAACAGCACACAGGCAACACAGGTTTTGAGAAAGAAAACTTTTTCTAGAGGTTCTCAGAGTCTTTGCAGCTCTTGACATTCTGAGTTTACTTCACCATAAAGCAGTTTTAAAATAAAACAGCCTCATCTATCAGATAAGGATATGGAAGGAAAAAATGATCAATCACACTGCCTGTGGAATACTTCTTATAGCTATCAAAAATTTAGACCTAATGCAGTTTTTCCAGCTGATCAAAAGTCAGCTCTCAAAGTCAGCTATTTCAAACTGCAGACTTTGTAAAAGCCTTTTTATTATCCCTGCAAGTGGTTAATAGCAGTGGTAAGGTATTTTATGAATGCAACTCAACTCTTTCTTTTGTCTGCAGGGAACAGACTGACTGGTTTGAATAAAACACAAGAGGGCTTGTGAGATGCAACTTCTAGAAACAGCAACCAAAGCCACTTTTGAAGATAGGCATAAGTTGTTACTGAACTGCTGATAATTTTATAGATATAATTTCAAGTCAGAAATAAACAAACAATACAGGGGAGTTTGGTGGGAGTCTCCAAATCCTGTCTAGCAGTTGTGTTAAGTTCTTCAGATATCTGACAACAAGCCAGCAGGGCTTGCCCACTCAAGACATGGTTTGACGCAAGTCACAGCACAACGTGAGGTAAACTCAACATGTGAGGGATTCTGAAGTATCATAAAAAGACCCAAAAAATAAACAAACAAAAAAACCCCACAACCAAACACAAAAAAGGTAAAATCCAAAGCCAAACCCCCACACGAGAAAAACAACCAAACCAGTCATGGTGTCTATATTTAAAATGCTCTTGACCACATAAAAGTGATTTGTTTTGTTTTTAATTCCTTGCTACTTCACTTCTCTGTTCTGACTGATACTATTCAGGGCATTATGTCTCAGAAAGCCCAGCGTGTTCAGTGACTAAGACCCAGTATGTGTTGATGTTTTCTTGCTTTCTCTGCAGAAGCTAAAGGATATGCCTTAAGAAAGGGTTCTTTTCTTTTGATAAGAACTTTGCCTTGCATTGCCTTTTGGCTACCTTTTGATTTAGTTTTCCCTCTCCTTATAGTGCACTTACCTATGGTCTTTGCTGAAGGCTGGACACTGGTGTTGATGGAGCAGAGTCCCAGTGTTATAAGGTAACTTTAATACAATCTGATGCACAAAACTTTTCCTTTTCTGTTTTTTTTCCCCTTATTTTTCTTTCTGTTTCTAAAAATAAAATGACAGCTCATATTGTGCGTAGGTTCTTGCTCATGACAGTCCAGGCTGCTAACAGATTGCTAATCTGATAACCGGTCTATTAAAAGATCTTGAAGAGACAATTTCCTCATGCTTTCCAACTACAATTTGGGGAACTTATTTCGCCGTATTGAATCATTAATAGTATAAATTACTGCAATGGTATCTAAAAAGATAATGTTCCTTAAACCAGTTCCACACATTCAAAAAGTACTCAATCTGCCTTCTCATAACCACTGCCAAGGATCAGAATGTACCGTGTTAAGAGACAGGGACAGTATTATACAGTAGAGAAGCTTTCTATGTGGGAGGAGAACAAAGCACACCAACTTATGGTCAAAAGTAGTAAACGTGAGCTAGGAACTTGGCAGATGAAAACTACAGCAGTGGTAAATGTTGCTGTATACCAGACATATATTGAACACCACATTTACTGGATTGATAGATGTAGAAGAGTCTAGACACAGATAGCAGCCGCAGATTGGAAAAAAACCTTAAGAAATTAATTGTTCTCTACTGAATTAATATTGTAAGGATATCATTCTTTAATTCAGTTGGTGTTATAAAGCATATTATTGGTCCATGCAAGGCAGAAGAACTTCTAATCAGCCTTTCCATCAATTATCTTTTTTTCTAATGTAAATGTAGAGAGAATTTACTTCTCACAGCAACAGAAATTATTCCTCAGTGTCGAAAGAAGCTACCACCCACTTTATTCTCACACAGCCCAGATGACTTTTGTGATTAAGTTATCTCAGCAAGCCTGGAAAAGAGATGCATTATTATATTCTTACTTGCATTAAGTAATTTTTAGGGTTCCAGAAACAGGGGAGGATCCAGCAGAAAAAGCAGAACCAGAAGACAATTCCTCTCCTAAAATTCAATAGAATTACCAGTCTATCAGATACAATGATATGACATCTCGTGGAAAAAGACAAAGTATCTCTTTTTCTATCAGCCATTATTAGATTGCTGGGGTCCCATAAATGGAGTTGGTGGCATCAAGTTCCTGAACTGTTTTTGCCTCTCCTGCTCATCTGCTAATGTCCTCAAAGAAGAAACAAGTGCAGTCTGGCTGAGCTGCTTTAGTTGCAACGATAGTTTAAAGTCTCTTCCATAGTCCAGCTTCTGCACTAGCCTGAAAATTAGATTATTTTCTGCCTTTCTAGATAGCACACTTCCCCGTAACACAACAGCACACCTGTGCAGCTGATGCTGATGAGGAGCCTTCTCTCCTTCAAAATCCCTGTAGCAGCACAGGCCGAGGGTACAAGTAATCAGCCCAAGTAGGTGTAGAAGTTACATTAAAACTAAAAAAACAGCCCTCATCATTATCTCAATTCCACTTGCTTTGTAATGTCCCCTCCTAAAACAAGAATTAGTGAATCAAGAACTCCAACCGTTCTGTCTAATTGAATTTTGAGGAAAGTAAGCTTACAAAGTCTTAGAAAGTTAATTAATGTAATTAATAAGGATAACACAGACAGCTCGAATAATAAGCACTTGTAAGGTAAGTACTCCAATTAAATAAAGGTACAGATTCATGTTAGTAACTCACTGACTCAACCAGTGTCAAAAAGTAAAATAAAAATACACAACAGTGCTATACCCAAATTCTTCATTACTCCAATTTCTTTATTGCTCCACTTAGAAGATGCATCTCTTAAAGCTCCTAGGGACAAAATGTGTTTTTTTGAGCATCCAGGTAATTTTTAACATGCACTAAGGTAGAAATAATTATGTTTACTCTAGCTAATATTAATTTTGTAAGAATTTTTTTAATAAAACAAATTAATTACTGAAATGTCAACATTTCTCTATATGCTTTTGGTATTCTAAATCAAACTATATTGCAGCAAGAGAGATGAATAATGTTTTTTTATTAATTATTCTCCAGAGAGATGATAAAACAGCAAGTAAAACAAAGGAAGTGAACTAGTAGCCTGTCAAAAGATTTCATGAATAATAAACAGAGACAAGATAACTAGAAACTAACAGTTAATCAACTCAGCTCTTGGCCAACAAAAGGTGAATTGGACAGGAGCAAGCCACAATATTTGTTCTGGGATTCTGTAAGAGGCATCATTAATCTAAGATAAAAATTATCTAATTCAATATCAAAGCATTTATAGACTGGAAAGATACCTTGTGAACTGCATTGCACTTTGTTTCTGTGGGTTTTGAAATCAAAAGAAATTCAGAATAATGATTTTTCAGGCAATTTTCTAGAGATGAAGTAAAAAATATTACTAGAAGATATAAGAAACTAAAAAAAAGGTGCTTAACAGAGGAGCATCCTGTTGTCATCAGGTCGTTTTGCTAGCTCTAGGCATGATAACTGATATTTTTGTTTAATTAGATTGAATTAGATAACATTATGGGCAAGAGGACATGCATAACAAGGATATCAGAACACAGACAAGGTTGCAGTCACGGAATACATAGCTTTTCTCAGAAAGAGAGAAACTGTGGGTGAGACTCATTTAAGAGTCTGAGATCCTGACCAAGTCTCACCAAAATCAATTCAAAGTCTCACAACTTACTTTTGTGAACTCAGTCAAAACAAACTCTGATCTAGTTAAAAGAGCATTTTTTAAAGTACGTATTTGAGTTAAGCTGGCATAGGAGAAAAAAAATCATATCACATCAGGAAGAAAAGAAGACTGCCTGAAGCATGTAGCACTTCACATCTGCTTGGGTTACCACCCTGTGACTGATGATGCACACTGGGCTGTAGGCAACAAACTGAATTTTGTCAAACGAAATGAGCCAACAGGAGAATTTGAGGAAAGACCTTTAGAACCAAGAGCATGAAGTATTATCTTCAGAGATAAATCTCTATTGTTATGTAAGCAAAATAAAGACAGCAAAAAATGTTAACAGAAATCTTAATCTTACTGGAGCAAAATAGCCAACCTTGCCACATCACACTACTCTTGATTTGGTTTGAGAATGTGCTTCTGAAGCAAGAACTCCTGATAATTGAAACCTGGCATACTTTTATGTGCATTGCAGAATGCTCTCAGAGCCTACAAACTGGATTTATTTTGCAGAAGATGAAATTGGAAGACAAGCCTCAAGGAACACACAGCCCACCTAGCACACATCCAGTTCACAGCACAGATGAGAGCTAGGTCAAGGTAAGATCCCCAGACACTTGCGATGTCCTCAGCACATACCACTCAACAACAACTGTTTTGCTTTCTAAATCAAATTATATCAACTCATGCTACTTGTTACTTTAACCACAGCCTACATATATCATGCATATGCATATGAATTTGGCCTGCAGAATCTTCCCAACAGTCTTAGAGTGCATCAGACTCAGACCTAGCAGGATGAAGAAGTGAGATAGCTGTTGTAGCCGAAGTTAAAAAATCCAAACAAAAAGCCTTTGAACTGAGTTTACCCTGAGTTTAGCAGATAGAAGTAGAAATGCAGCAGAGCAATTATGGAAATAGCTTCAAAGCAAACCTGAAAACTGCACATTAGCCCCTTGCATTTCTTCCTTCAGAAGAGTTCAATCATGGTAGACACCTACACTACTACAGCAGAGAGCTGTTTGGAGACAAGGATATGGAGCAGCACAACTAAGTTACAATACCTACACTTCACATCTGTCCAAAAACTGAAATAGTATTTAAAGCAATTTGTGTGTCCCTGGCTACTGACTCAAAAAAAAAAAAAAAATTCAAGTTCCTATCCCACAGGATGTGCACACACTAGAACTGTTTTTAAATTCCTTAGGTTTTTGTATGAGGTTTAAAAGAAAAGACAATAACAAACACAACCTAAAGCTAAGCCTAGCATTAACTGCAATATTAATATGTAAACTTTCCATCCAAAACAATCAGAAGATTTTAACTGCATCTAATACCTGAGAAAATTAAACACATGTATGCCAGCTAGTCTTTGCTCCCATTCTCTTTCCCTGTTTAGGAAGTGGGAAGTTAATTCTTTAACACTTGGTTATGGCTGATTTACAGCTAAAAGCTATTTCCCTTGGCCTAAACTAAATGGTGTTTACTTGAGAAAGTCAATAAAGTATACCCAGGGAAAACTGAAGTATGAGTGAGCTTTCTCAGAGTGGAAAAGAGCCAGATATCATTGACAGTAATTTGCCTCCTTATTGACTGTTTCAACCCAAAGGTCAAGGGATAAATGAACCATGAAACACTTAACTATGGTGTTTCTTGGAAACTCTGATATTTCCCAGATTTAGTGTTGCATTAGTCCAGTGGAGTCAACAGTTCAACATTAAGTGAAAGAGAAAATAACTTATTTGTTTTAAGGCCAGGGGAAAGATTTCAGTTTTGCATTTTGTTTGGTATTTAATTCCTACAATAAACAAAAGCACACAAGGTAACACTTTTTTAAGCCATACTTGCCTATAAGCACCACAAATTAACTCAAAATGGATGCCAGCATCACTGAGTTTCAACACCTTTTTTTTCCCATGTAGGCTTACTTTTCAATTTTGTTGTGCTATTCAACATACTCAAGTTTAGAGACTGCAGACACCTTTATACCACATTAGAGAACTCCAAATTCAATGGAAGTCTCAGAAATGTAATATCACTTCAATTCATTCTTTAATAAAGTTGTCCTTTAATGTATTGTCATCTCAGTAGCTCTGATCCTTGGAGATAAAGTTCCCCATTGCTCAGAACTCTTACCACAGTTTGTAAATTCTCCTTGCCCTGACTAGGTATCAGAGCAAGAGACTTCAAATAAAATCAGAAGAGGTGGAGGAAGTGGTGTAAATTATTTCAAGATTACTCCCCTGCAGCTAGCCACGGGCATTTCAAAGGGCATCTGATGAGAAGTGTTCAAATACAGCAAATCCCTAGTATATTGCACATCTTGGGGAATTAAAAAAAATATAAAAATAGCTGGACTATGAACAGCTTGAGCCTATTATAGATTATCCAGTGCCCTTGGACCATTTTTATACCTCAAATTAATCTGCAATCTCACCATTCTTTAAAGAAAGGTAAAGCAGATCATGTTTCACAATACCACATTGTGTTTCCTTTTGAAGATGGTTGGATACTCCATAACAGTGTTTAGAAACAATAATGCAACATCTATAAATTTTGCTGTATGCCAGCTTGCCTAAAAATAAGTTGGTGAGATGGGGTTCCAACTCTGGTAGTCCATCAGGCTCATTGTTCAACCCCCAGCAGCCCTAGAGCATGTAACTGAAGTTTCCTTGGGCTTCTCCACAAGAGTGTATTTTGCAGATACCCATTCTCTGAACAGCTTCTCAATCAGGACTCCCTATTTCCATCTTGGGAGAGCAGGGGCTTCAGAGGGTTTTTAGGTATCAGTCTTCTCCAAAATCAAACACACACATTTAACCATTTGGGCTCCACACTGCATTCTGCCTTAGCTATTCGTCTCCAAAAATTATGAAGTCACAGGAGAAAGAGAGAGCCCTCTGATACAACTTAAACTTACAGAATAGCATTGCTATCTAGATTTCACATTACTGGACAAAAAGGCAGATACGTTTTTGTGATTAATTAAAATACTCTGCTCTTCTGAAAAATGCCAGATCAGTTCAGAAAGAAAATTTGAATTGCAAACTGATAGCATTTAGCAATATTTTTCACACTAGAGAAGGTGCTCAGATCTATTAACCTAGAGGTGACAGGAGTCACCTTGCAGCATATTGTAGGCATGATGCAACAGTGACTATTGTCTTATCACTGGGATATCATAATGATAAATTTCTGAAGGGTGCTTGAGTTGCTTCTGTCCTTCAACACATTTGCTGGGAAAGACTCTAAAGATTTGCAGTTAATCTATGCCAAAGGCATTATGAAACCTGTACGCAGCTCTTCAGGGATCAGCATTGAGATAACGCTCTTAAGCTGGTTTGTATTTCTAGTCTATTTAATGTCCTCATACTCTCTATAGAAACAATTTAGCTGATGGAATCAATGAAAAGAGGTACAAAATTGCTGATGACACAATGCTAAGCAGCAGTTCAAATAATTTAAGATGACACAGGAAGGATTATGAGAGACTTAGCCACTGAAAATTACCAAGTGTTTGTTGGCATTCAGTGTAGATGGCTACAAAATTAGCTGAGGCATTTAAAATAGCAGTTGAAGGACACATACTTTGGACAGTGTCCAGTTAAAAAGAAAGCTAACTTTTCCTAGTAATTGTTTGTTGCTGAGGAACCATATGAACTAGTACTCCTTTTCAGTATGAAAGCAGTTTAAATTTAATGAGGAATGTGATTTTTAATGGTTTATGACTTTATTCAATATTATGATACAACATTAAGAATGAAAAAAATACTTTAACAGGCTGCCCAGGGGGGTTGTGGAGTCTCCCTCTGGAGATACTCAAAACCTGCCTGGGCACTTTCCTGTGTGATCTGGTATAGGCTATGCTGGATTACGAGTATATGTCCTTTTTAGCTGTCTGGTTTCTAAGGATCATATGTTCTACAAAAACACAAACACCATGAATTCCCACAAATTTCTCTGTTTCATAGAATAGCTATGATGAAGTTAAAAATCAACATTAGAGTCAAGAATACTTTTAGGGTTGATGAATATGAGCATCCCTCAGGTGTCCAAGTGGCAGTTTTTAGCTCAGGAACTCATCTTACATGCTCTTTACCTGCTCATAATTTGACAGTAAAAGCTGGCAGAGAAGCACATTCCCTATCCTGAAAGAACCTGTGCTTTCTGAGGAGTGCCCACAGAAATGCTGTGGTGCACTTCCACGTACCCTTTTCTGTCCCTGCACAGGGGTTAAGCCAGCCCATTTCATGTGGCAGACACGTGATTTTCTTTCTTCCAAATTTACATAAAATAGCATCAAGTTATCTGCAAGAAGTGAGTGCAGATGGAAAATTCAGTGCTTTTAATGGTCCAACACTTTAAGTTGAAGCACTTATGGTTCTTTTCATGACACAGTATAATGTACCGTGTGTCTTACTTGGGTAACAGTTATCAGTTTGTGAACACATGCATTCCTTACTCAGATTTCCTTAGGGTTAAATCAAGCCCAGCAGTAAACATTTCCAGTGTGGCAATCATCTCTGAAAGAGAGATGTGATATGAGGGGGGGAAAAAAGACCTCTCTGATTCCCTTCCTCTATAACTTTTGTTGGCCTAAACATTGAAAACAGCATCATGGCAGAAAACATCTGCTAGGTTATATGCCTCAATGCCAGCAAGGTTTAATGCAACCTGAAACATGATGTTACAGCTAGAAATCATCAAAACATAGAATAAAATACACTGGTACAAAGTGCACTTTTGAATTAAAAAGAACAGTTCCTGAGGACAAGAACAGAAGCACAGCCAAGTTTTCAATTTGTATAAGAAGCTAAAAGACTAAGTAGAGAACAAAAGAGCAATAACAATATGAGATTGCCATCTGGCCCTCCTTATTTATAAATTAAGAGGCATAACAGTACTGACAGCCAAGAAGGAGCAACAGATGATAGACTGCTGCTTTGAATACCCATTCAGCCTCTGTTTGATTCCCAAACTATGCCAACTAAGAGAGGCTACAGGCTGCAAACTCTAGGCTCTTGCTGATGTTTTTTTACCGGTGTGATTCTTCTTAATTTTCCTGTGTTCCTTTTTTCTTCTTACCTTTTTTCTAGTAGATCTGCCTACCAAAATACCAGTTTTGAAACAGTGAGAAACCTTCCCCTAGAAAGGCAGCTAAAAAGCAACTTGTCAACTACATAGAAAGCTTTAGGAATTACCCTGGTGTCAGGTTTGCTGATTGATGTACTTTCTGTATCTCTAGTAGAAAGACTGTAAGCGAATATTTGCATCAGACAAAAGCTACATTTCTGCTTCTAATTCTCTTACTCAGATGTGCATATGCTGAGCAAATGATTTAAAAAAAGCATTGCTGTAGAAGCCTATATAAACTATTCTACTAATATATCTGCAGTGTGCTTTGAATGAAACATCCCTCTAAATAAAGACACACCTGGAACAGTAATACTGTGGGTAAATGTGTGTTCCCCTCTTCCCCAGTAACACTCCATGGGAAGTTTAATCAAATTTCTTTGAGACAGAAAGTGGAACAATACAGGACTACACTCATAGGCATACTGTTGGGCTTATAGTTGAGGTAGCCCACTTCCACCTACTGCAAGCTCCTGGGAAAAGACCAAAGGACTGCAGTAAGACTTCCATTAAGACTGATTTGTGTTACTATTGAAATAATCAACTTACTGTTATTAGGAAACAGGGAAAAGAATTTTTTCTTTTTTTTGACTTTTTACTTTTAAAGATGCACAATAAAAAACTTCCTTCCCCATGTGAATTGGCTACTACAATCCAACCATGTTTTTTATATGCACCTTGAGGCACTCCTACTGCCTCTCCCTTTGATATTAGGCTTGGCTCTACAACAAAATTCATTCGCCTGCTTCAGCCATACAATATTTTTCGTCATACACTATTCTTCCATAGCCTTGCAGCAAAATAAATTAACATTCCAGAAGCCCCATGTGTACATCAGAGGCAGCACAGTCTCTTTAGCATTCTACTTAAATCTGCATGAAAGCGCTTACTCACTTTCACCCATATCTCTTTCCCAACCTTTGCTCCTTTCTTTTCTTGTTTATATCCAGTGGCATTCAAGTGAAACATTTCTTTCAGTCTCCCATCTGAACAGGTTGCTGACAGTCTTCTCCCAGCACTTTCTCTTCTCAGCCTTTATTTGTGATCTATTTGATCACAAGTGTTTAAGCATCTTTTGCTGCTCATATAATTTAGAGAGCCTTGCCAAAGCAGATGCGATCCTTATACTGCAACCACAAATGAAGATTTCTGTGGACATCTGTTTTGTTTCATGCATCTTCTGTATTTGCAAATGGAAGCACCAGGATGCAATTTATTTTTTCCATCTTTTAGTCTGCATGTTAAGGCAGTCTGCACTATCTTAACTTCCAGACCAAAGAAAAAAAAAAAAAAGTATCTAGTAGGACTAACAACATTCAGTCTACTTAGAAAATACTCCAATTTCTCCATTCTTGCAATAGAAGAGGAATAAGTACAGGAAAATGAAAATGTTGCTACTGTTATTCTTACAGTTCAAACAGTCTCAAACAAAAAAAAACCCTCCAAACATTGCCATCAAAGATGACAGCTTTTTGAAACACAAATGACCTTAGCATGTTAATTGTAAAAGGAGATGTTTCCCAAACGAGGAAAACTACTTTTTCCTAGTAAAAATACAGTATGACTGGGGGGTTGGGGACTTTAATGAAAATACATTGACTCTATTCTAGCTCCCTTTTAAATTTCTTTCAATGAGTTGTATGCATGTATTTTTGGAACACATTGCAATAATGTTGTATGGAAACAAGTAGAAAAGTAGATTTGCATTTTTCAATCACATAAACTCAGATAGTCCAAGCCAGATAATTTCGCTCCCTACTGCCTCTACTTGAGAAGTATTAGGTATCAGGTAAATATAGCTCTTTTTGCAAGCAATCGCTAAGGAGTCTCAGGTGCACCTCTCTCCTCCACACACCACCAATCCACAACTTCTCCCTTTCCCTAAATCAATTAATTTTATGCAAATGTTGTTCCTGGCTCCTATTTATGACTTGATGAAGCTGGCTTTCTAATCAGGAAGGGCAAACTTAAAAGTCAAGTGCAATCAGGGATTATTAGGCAAGAAGTGATTACGATAAGTATTTAAAGATAACAATTAATGTCATACTAATATAAAAAGCAAATACCCTGTAAACGTAAAACAATTTAATTTCACTATCTTTGTTTTGATTTACCACCAAAAAAAAAATCTAAAAATGGGTTGACATACTCTTATTTTATCCTAATCTTAGGATAAGAAATGTTCGGGGGGGGAGATTTAAGTACAAAAGACTTTCATGAAATCTGATACCGCAACTTATTTTAACAACTTGCACAGAGAGCAAAGAGTGGACAGAACTAGAAACTTAAATCTCCTGTAGTTTGCCACATTTCAGATCAAGTACTTCAGCTCATGCAAAGTGAAGATTTCTTGATATACACACAGACACAGAGATTTACTCTCTCTTTACAGAGAGAGTGATTTGCCATTGGAATGGGCTGCCCAGGGAGGTGGTGGAGTCGCCATCCCTGGTGGTGATCAAGACTGGATGGGGCACTTAGTGCCATGGTCTAGTTGACTGGATAGGGCTGGATGCTAGTTTGGACTGGATGATCTTGGAGGTCTCTTCCAACCTGGTTGATTCTATGATTCTATGACACTACCTCAGTTCTGTCAATACTGTTTGTCAGCTCTGCAACATGACACATACAGAAGATGGTAGTAAATGATATTCTAAAGATCAAGAAGAAAAGCTTTGATTTTATACATGTAAGAAATTCAGATAAAGACTTATTTAGACAAGCCCACCAAAAAAAATATTATTTATAACATGTTCTGAAGCATATCTCCATTACATGTGGGAATGGAACAACAAAGAGATACAATTTCTTCTTCAGTACCAAAATTTTCACATTTCATTCAAATTGGCTGATTGTTTTTCTAATATGAACAAGAAGTTTTGGGTTATGATAATGCGGGAATTGTGCTTTTGGTATCTTTAGCCCTCTTTCAATAGAGACTGGACACTGATTACAGTGTGTTTCAAGGAGCTTTCAGGAACCTTATAGAAAGCAATGAAGTTAAATTACTATGAGAATGTGATTATAATTCTCCTTTGACACAGAGAATTCCACCAAAATGGAACCACTCTGCAGAACTTCACCTCCAAAACTCCAATCACCTCATATAAAAACATTTCAATGAAGAAAGAGAATTTCACTAAGAAAATTGGATATTATTACTTAGGAACTGCTTAAAGCCTCTGTTTGAAAATGAGCTACACCACTAGGATGTCAATAAAAGTAAAAGATAAGGAAAGTTTGCCTGTTGCAGGGCTTTGGGAAGTACATTGCTTTCAGACAAATTGTGTTAAATTGTGTGACAGAGTTCAATTCCCATCTTCTCCCTAGGTGCTGACTGCATATGAACTTGTGACAAACAAGTTGATGAAATGACAACTTTTCAGAGTATTTAAAGAATGTATGTCCTTCCAGCTCTTCCAGTATTCAATTTAGTACTTCTACGGCCCCAAAGCACCTAAATTGCCGAGACACTGTATTGTGGCAGGTGACAGGAGCGGATCACTTATGTGCTGCACAAACAATGCAGACGATCTTACAAATACAGACAGAACAGTCTGTGAAGATACATCCTTAGAGCATACTAAAATGAATCTCTGGTGTTCTTATTCCTCTCCTCTTATAAAGACTAGCAGCAAGGTGACATGCATTGACACCATCTGCTGCCTGCCATGGTACTGCTGGCCACATCTTGGCACCTTCAATTCCAACTTAACACCTTTATATCACCAAGGCTCTTGCTGCTCCCAGTGCCCCTTGGAGATCAGAGGGCAGCTCTGCAACACGGGAACAGAAGGGCACCTGCTCACAAGGAGATGTTCCTGACTGAGAAGAGAGTAAGCAGCAGAATCTTTCTTAGAGGCATGAAGACTAAAGTTAATACGTGTTTGTGAATCCAAGTGCTCAGACATAGTTACCTCCATGCTCTACCATCTGGAACTGGGATGTTAGATTATTCTGTATTTCTGCATTTATTTCTGATATATTTCCATTAAGTATACTTTTCATATCACCACTGCCCCTTCTGCCAAGATCCCATGATACAACTAATTAGAATCTGGTTTTAGAATGAGTTATTATTCCAAGTGGTAACATGCAGTAAAGAACATAAAGATACCAAAGATTTGCCAGCACATTCACTGTTCCACATCTTAGCAGCAATACTTATTTGCAACTCAAACAATATAGACTCTAAAAAAATGTCAAAGTCTAAACTTTGTTCTTGGAGCAAACAAAATAAAATGAAATTATTTGTTGAATATCTTCCTTGCATACATAATAATTGAATCTAAAGTTCAAAGAACCTTATACCTTAGAGTGATAAGTATCTGCCATGAGTTCCCAAAACTTAAGACTGAACCTAGTACCTTTGAAAATTAGTTTTAAATTGTCTTGAAAAGTTTCAGATACTGATGGTAAAATATTTTATCTAGAAAAAAATATGAACAAATGAGAGGAAAGACACTGACCATTACTCCTAGCAAAGTTCTGCTTTACTTTTGCTATACCTGTATTATAGTAGACAGATAATTAAGCAACCAATGTCATCTGAAAACAGTGCTAAAAGCTTACATTACTGTATAATTTTGAAACTCAGTAATTGCATTTGTTCTGGGCCCTTTGGGGAATCATCATATGAAGTTCATCCTCCCCATTTCAATTACAGATATAACACAAGGAAATTAAGCCAAGTCAATATTCTCAGAAGTCAATTTCTTATATGCCAATGTCTGTTTGCATTTTTCAAATAATAATCTATGAACACATGGGCTTTGGGTTTGTTGGTTGGGTTTTTTAATCTAGTCTTTTGCCACACAAATTTACATGGATTAATATTTATTTTAAAGACTCTTTCACTCTGGTCTCATTCCATGTTTGCCTCATTTTGCAAATCTTTCTCTTTCCTATTCATTTCGGTGCTTCTGCCATATATCTCTTTCCTTTAAGCACTGAGACAGCTTGCAAACTGAGAAATATAAATGATCTTAGTGCCGTCACATTTTATGCCACTGCTGTATATTGATATCTACAATCCTACCTTACAGTCTGATTTCTTTTATATATGACATAAGACAACATGAACTCAGGGCAATTGCCATGTCTCCATGGCAAAACCAGAGATTCAAAGATTTCATTATGCCAAAATTCTCCATATAAGCCACACTTAAAGACTTGTGTGACTGAGAGCCCCAAGTACAAGTACTTAGCCTCATGGAGTTAAATTTTACCCACTGGAAGGAAACAATGACAATTTCTCTGCATTGCAGCAATGTACTCTGCGCAACTGCCATTGTAGACTTCTGCCTCTGCAAGGGAAGAGCTTCATCGTTTTAGACCTTTTTACCATTTCCCTTTGAAATGTTTATAGACTTTGCCTATAAACACTTTGCAATGCTACCTCTCTTTTGATTTGTTAAGTGTGTGTATAATCACTCCAGATAGTAATTCATCTCTAGTTCACTATCAGCAGCATCATCTACAGTAAAGACATTCATTTTGTTTATATTAACCTTGGCTACCCTCTAATAGATTGTGACCTATAAAACAATAGATTTCATGTCTCCACAGAAGGAATAAATGAACTCCTTGTAAATCATTAATTTGCAGCCCTCCAGTGATCAAGGTTGCCAGACTAACGTAATTTTAGAGCAATTAGGAATGGTTCACTCATTCATTCATAGCAACAACAACAATAACCTGAGCATAGTAAAAACTGATATTAAAATATCAGCTTTCAATTGAAAGAGAGGGATTGTAGATTTCTGTGCTTCGTGTACCATTTCCCAGCAGCTGCAGCATATGAATTAAGTTAAAAGAGTTAATTTTAAACACGATCAGCAAGCTGTGACTGATGCAAGTGACTGGCAGTGAACTGCACCTATAGTTACATCCTATTAATTTTATCCTTTTTTTTCACTTTTTGCATCACTGGCTTGCAGATTCACTTGACATCTTCCACTGCTTCTCCACACAGTGTTGCAGCCAAGCATACTTCATTTATACTCAGAACCTAATGAGAAAAATTACCTAAAAAGTAGATGTGACATTTCTTTTACACATTATCATAACAAGCCAGATGATACATTTGCCTGCTGCTCATGCATGGCAATAGTGAATTAGGATAAGACGCAGATTTGTTAATGAATATTTAATTGTCATGGGACTGAAGGTGTCTACGTTTTTATGCTGTGCCATTTCTAAGGCTGTACCCATTAAATGCTAATAAGTAAGAAAGAAGTCTAGATAGATAGAGCAGGGAAAGTGATGCATGCTTTACATCCTTATTGAATTTCAATATTATTTGAGGCTTGACCCTTTCTCTGTCTGCCTCCATGGCTGAGATACTATTTGTTGCTTAATTTTCAGCCTGACTGTTTCTGAGAACTGTTCAGCAGCTTCTCCCATTTCCTGAGCAGTCACTCAGAGTCATCTACTGTACACTGTCTTTGAGCCATTTTCTATGCATGTGATATTTCTAACATAAAAGATACCTTCTTGAACACTCAAGGTAAACCTATGAGTACTGGGAACATTTGTGACAATTTAATGCCCACTGGAGAAGGATATGTGCCTGATCCCTACTCTGTTGTTTTAGAGAAGGACTAGCTGAGATTAAAAGGAAGCAAGCAGGTTACAAAAGCATTTGGCAACCCATGTGTCTCTCAGCTGCCTGCTTCAAAACTATATAAACAGTACCTCCTATTAATCAAAGCAAGTTTTCACCTCAAATCCTGAAAGAAGAAAAAGGAAACTGTTTTAATCTAAACTTCTTTCATGCTATGTTTCTGAGAAAGTGAGATATGACTGAAGGGAGAACACTTTCCTGACCAGCTGAGCTGCCACAAGGAAGAAGGTGCTCTCAAAATGGCTTTGAATTAATAAATCTATGAATTGAGGGATGATTTTAAGGCTGAAAGTCACCATTGAAACGGTGACTGACTCTAAACCAACAGCACTAGTTCCTCAGATGCTATAAAATCACAGTAGCACTATCTGGCACTAAGTGAGTCCTCATGGAATTGAATCACCTGTATGAAAAATGGAAAACTGCACTCTCCTGTCCACTAGATAAAACCTCAGGTTTCTCATAATAATCTTTAAAAGAATGCATTACATTTTAAATCTCTCATTCCTCAGTTGTCTTGAGAACATTTCTCTCAACTATGAATGTAGTGACATCTTGTAGTTGGCTTATGCTTAAGAGCACCTTTTTCTTCACAAAAATACATGGTGACAAATACACTGGAGAAAACTGATGGCAATCCAGGTTGTGACAGCTGGACTCATTGACAGAAAATGTTCAGAGCATGAGTTTTAAAACATTCTTTTTAATTTTCATTTCAGACAGAACCCTTCCAATAGTATCAAATAGGAATATAACCCTAGAATACCTCACTGTCAGGTAGGAAGTATGACCAGTGTTACAAGCTCTTAGAGTTCATTACAGCAGATTTTCATACGTTTGACTTTTGATAGTGACAGATTAAAGTCACAGTCACGCAAAGGTCTGGTCACAGAATCAGGCATTTCATACTCTTAGGCACAACTATCATGATAGTTTCATAGACTCATAGATTCACAGAATGGTTTGGAGTTTGCAGTATGGTGTCTGTTGTCTTCAAAGGTGACAGAATACATATAAGATATATATTGTGTCTTTTACATATAATGTAAAAAAAAAAAGAGTATACACATGTATCTCACAATATTCTTCAGTTACTTCAGCCATTCTCATGATTGCAGCTGCTGCAGTGCTAGATGAAGCACAATTTCTTCCAGCCATACACTTTAATGTGCTTTTCAACCATGAGTTCATTGCACCCTAGTGGTTTGTATTCTTAAGGTGACAGAGCTCTTCCAGATCAGATAATATCTGAATACAGACCTCATTGAATTAAAATGTTATCTTCTGTTGCTCTGAATATTGCTTTTTTCTAGTCTAGACCCTCAGCTAATATTCACTTTCAGTTGGAGACACTTATTCAGTCTTCAGTTTACATACCTGCCATTCCCTAAACTGTTCTTTCCTTCAACTCAGTAACAAAGATTGCTTCTGACAAATATTCTCAGTGCTTTACAGTGCAAATATAACCTGAAGGTCTGTCTTCTCTCTCAAAGGAAGTCAATGTTACACCAGCATTATATCTGAAGCAGAAGGCAAATTCCCCCCCCAAACATCATTAGTGCTACCAGCAAAGTTCATTCTAATCTTGACCGAAAAATAAAACAGAAATAGCACTTTGTTGGTGTACCAAAGGAGGTACAGAAAGCAAGCTGTCAGAATCACATACTGAGAACAGGCTTTCAAACACTCTCAGGGGAACAATAAAAAACCTGCAAGGTGCTGAACACTTTTGAATATCTGGACCCTAATCACACTTACTGAAGTTTCAAATGGTGCCAATCAGCAAGAAACAACAGGACAGCCAGCACGGTGTAATGGAATCAACTGAGATGCAGCCTGTAAGCTGTCATCTTTGAATAGTACTGGTACTGAACAAAAAGCAGTCCCTTAATTTGAGACACAGATCTGCCTAATTAAAAGGCAATTTAAACCACACAGTTATTTCTTCCCATTTTAAATTAATTTATTTTTGTTAATTTGATGGAAGCGAGAAATTAGGTTTAACATCATATCGTTGTCATAGGCTGCAGGCACAAAAATAAGCACATTAATCTCTTTTGGGCAATTACTGACCTATAAGAGAAGCCTCTGTTTTTATTCCTGAGTGTTACTTGCTACCATTTCTACAGACACAGTAAGAAGTGCCAGTTCAAAACCCTACGTCAGTGCTACCTAAATCTAGGGATACCATTAGAGAGCCTCGTAAGCAAGTAACCATCATTTGTTCTTGCAGATCAGCACCTATACACTTGATAACCTACATGCATAAAAGCACCCCAGCTCTTCCTGATATAAGTAACATAATAGTCAAGAGCAAGAGTCAGTTGAGGCTGAATATCCAGAAAGAAAAGGTGATAGATCACAAGAACATTGGTCCTTTTGATTGAGTTCAATTTATTTTGATATATTTTAATTTGTTTCATTGTTCAAAGAGCAAAAAGCAAAACCTTTGTCTATAATTACCTATATTTATGTATCTTAGCAGAGGTCTTAAAAACATTCTGAAGAGCAGTAAAGTATCAAAGCAGAACATTATCCTCCCATGCAACGAAGAAATGCAAGAAGAAAAATTAAAACGTTTTTTCAACTTTTAAATACCAACAGTATTTTTTTTTTAACTTTTCTACTTTTGCTCATTAAAAAAGACAAATTATTCATGCTCCCCTGTCATACTTCTGCAAATGACCCTTAACAGCTAAATTGGATGACTGGGCTTTCTCTGCCTTGCAGAGTAAATACTCAAGTGGCACAGAATCATGTTTGAACTGTACACTTCATGCTTAAACTCTCCTCGATGGTGGCTAAACAGGAAAAGGAGGAGTTACTTGGTGTGCAAGGGCTTTTGGTAGCTTAGTAGCTGTGTATAAAAAGCCACTCCAGATACTGAAAGTCAGAACTTTTGTTCAGACAGGCACAGCACCTGTGAATGGATGAGGTTTGCAGTCTGTTGCCTATTTGAATAAAGTATGCCTACAGATCCTCCTTTTTCAATTATTAACTTTAAACTGCTACAGGATTGTTGTCTTTATACAATTATATAAATTCCTGATGAAGTATTCAAACACCTGCAATCATCTTTTGTAGAGATCATATCTTAAGTTTTCTTGATACAATGCCTGGCAGACCGCAGCATCTGCCTCAGATGGGCCTTCTAGGCATGACTGCCATGCAAGCACGTTATGCTACCATACACATCTGAATTTCTGCAGGTTCTGGCATCCTCTGATTAAAATAATATTCTATTTTATGGAGTTAAGTTGAAAATCTAGAGTTGATGGCACAAAATCATTATCTTATGTTTTCATTTTGTTCCTGTTCACTTCCATAGTGGTTGGATTACTATGTTATTTATAGCCTTTTCAGACTCTAATTATATTGCAGAAGACATCCTGATATATTTGTGGATGAGTATTTTCTACACAAAATCTCTGTGTTTATTATTACACTAGCAGCTATGCAGTTCCAGAACACAAACCAAGATTAATTAAGTAGGCACAATATTGCTGAAATCTCTTCTGGTTTGCTCTGTCTATCACCACTGACATTTCTACAACCAGCAAAAGAGCTGCTAAAGAAATATGTGACTAATGCTGAAAAAATCCAGTCTAATGAGACCTCCTGGGACACCATCTCTCCTTAGGTGATAAAAGGAGGAACTTTAGTTCCTCTTTGTTCAGATGGGAAGAGTAATAGGCTGCATAAATGTATACAGTATCTAGCTATGCTAATCTGATAGCAGCACAATAGCTTTAAATGCCTTTATTTAACTTCACACTGAAGTGTAAGCCTAGTCCATATAGTTTATAGCAGGGTCTGCATCTATAGAGCACAATTCTGCTGTCAAGAATCTAGAATTTACTAGTAATTCACTTTTATTCTCTATGACCTATGAAGTCGCGGTAAGATCAACAACCTACATGCAACTTGCTAACTGCAGTCAGTGCACACCAATCTGATGATTCCCTGTGTGTTCACAAGAACATAATGGCATCAAAATTTGTAGAGATGGCTCAGAAAAGTGAAGTGCAAATAGCTATGATGAGATCAGATGAATTCTCCATCCTACCTAACTTAAGGCTCACAGTTCCTTTCTGGATTCCTTATATATGAAACAGAAAGAGATAAAACTAAAGTTCCTGCTTTGACCTGTCCTCTGGAAAAGTGTCTCCATTCAATACTGGAGATATGTAGGTCACAATGCTTCTAAATTATGTATTCAGGTTTCCTGCCCATGGTGCCCCATGACATTACTTGGTATCCAATCCTAAGCTTTCTTGTCTCAGGAGGTGAGGGGGTTCTAATCAGCTCTTGCCCTAAGGAGTTAATAGAAAACCCTAAGCTTCAGAAAAATACAATATCTAGTTTCCTTTATGTCTTGATCTACATGATTCACACTTAGTATGATCTTCTGCTGCCCTTCTTGGTTGAAACAACTGCAATATTTGCAGGACTCTTGCCAGACAGGTGTAGGCACTTATCTAAACTGTCACCAAAAGCAATTAAGCTCCAAAAGACAAAGACATCACCAATGGAAATCTAAAGAACTTCTTTATGCATCAAGAAGTCAGCAAAGTTCATCAAAGAATTCAAACAGCAACACATGCTGTATTTCTTTTCCTCTCCTTACTGTACTTGGTTTCTCTTTTGTTTTCCCAAAGGACCAAACATCTTCCATTTTGGCATCTTCAATATTTTTCTACTCTTAATTTGTTTTTTTAAATTAAGTTATTGCTGAGTAGAGAGTCTTCCACTTGAGGCAGTTTTGAGCAAGCTCCAATAACATTTTAGTTTAAAATGGGATAGAAAATAAACTACTCCATACAGGATGCTTCTGTCTGATAATTTGGGAAAAGAATATTTTACTGGACTCTTCTTCATTGGCATATTCTGAATAAGGCTGTAGAAAAAGACTTCCCATTTAATATGGTGTTGCATGGAAAACTGAAAGAATCCTACTGGTTGTGGAAATGTGTTTCAAAACTTCTATCATTTAAACATTAAAGTCCTCAGATGTGAAAATGCTTCGAAACAGAGAAAAAAAATGCATCACATTTCACATACAAAAACCAAACCACAAACCAAAAAAGAGCTTAAGTGGCTTAAGTTGAATATAGGTAGGAAAAGAACAGGTTCCTCAGGGCCATATATTATGGTGAAGGAAATAAAGCTGAACAAGTCAAACAGAATGAGAGATGTCAAGAGGCAAGCTAGAAGCTTTCAAATGCCAGGCTACAGCAAAGAGTGAGTGACAGCCCTTGCAGCTCTAAAAGGGGCCTGACGTGCCTAGAATCAACAAGGATTCTTGGAACAGGAATGAATGTCCTGGATGTCTTTTTTTTCCCCAGCTTTCCTTTCCTGAATTTTAAAGCTATGTTTCTTTCTAAAGACTAGAAGCCTCTAGAATACAAACAGCACAAAATGTAAACAGAAGACAAGAATAAAATGGAAAACAGAGTCATGGAACAATAGGAAGATTAAGTCAGATATTTGTTTTCTCTGAACGAATATTAATGCCAGGTTTGTTTAGCATAATGCATGCTGGGAAAAGATTAAAAACATCACAATATTCTAAACTCAGCCATCCTGAGGACCATTTCAGGATGATAGTGATATTTCTTCCCCCTTTTCTTCAATCACACACAAAAGGGGAAGGGGGGGGGGGGGAAATAGGTGTAATTCAGTTTGCTGCTGCTATTACTATTCTCATCTAGTTCAGACCCGTACCACCATCATTCCATTCACGCCAATGAATTTTGACAGCACTAATATAAAAACTTGCTCCAAGGAAATTACTGCATATTCTTCCTTCTCTGTTGAACTACTGCACCATTTTATGGTGATATTTTTATAAGAGCTTTCTGAAATCAAGTACAAACCTAGTAAAGCTTCTAAGAAGTAGAGTGCAATGCTGACTTAACCTGTTGTGTCCCCCTGCACCAGGATTTAGTGCTGATTCAAATAACTGAGTAAGCACAGAATAAAGGGGAGAAGGGGAGATGGTGGGGAGATGAACACTTCTAACATGAGGTGATCTGCTGCAACCTCTAGGTAAGGGACTAAGCTTGCTGGTTCTCAGCCAGTAGATGACAAGCTGGCTCCACATCAAGGCACAGGTCAGCTGCTTCAACTTAATTTCCTTCTCTACCGAAAAGTCAGGGATTCTTACTCCTAGAGGGTCTCAGTAGTGCCCAGAATTCCCTTTTCTCCACCTTAAAATCTACACTACTGAATAGTCACAACCATTTGAGATTTAGCAGCTTCAGAAGTACTTCTGGATGTTTCCAGGTGTATGCAATCGTTGGCAATTTCTGCAAACAAAAGTTTCTGCTTTCTTGTTCCCTTGTTCTCCTTTTTGTGCCATTCTGTTTTCACTCAGACCTTTCCAAGTAAGGACTGCCAGCCTGCTGGAGTGGGAAGAGCAGCTTTAGAGAGGAAGGTACACTGACCTGTCACTGTAGTAGCTCTCATCACAGGAAGTTAGGAAATCCTAGATCCTACTGTCTTCAACTATCTTATTCATCACAGAATTGTATAGGCTGGGCACTGAGATCATCTAGATAAATCCCCAGATCTTTTTTCATATTTAACTGCTTACTACTGTATTTCATTGACTTCAGGCATTAGGCAGGTACTGCCAACTCCAGCCAATGTGGCAGCCAAGCAAACTGTGACCACTAACAAGATCTGGACTTTTCTTTACCAGTGTACTGTGACTGGAGAACATTCCTTTTATTATATCCACTGCATTCAGCATTAATGCCAAGCAGGAGATCCAGATTGGTAGAAGCTACTTGTATCTTAAGTTCTATTTGTTAAACATAGAATTTTATCCTTCAGAATATCACTTGATTATTGCTACTGGACATCACTATCATAAATGGAGTACATTTGGCACCAGAATGATATATATACAGTTTTCTAAAATGAGGAAATATGTCATTTGGACTCTATCTTCATAGAAAGTAATTTTGTTGACATCAGTTCTATTTCATTGCAGTAAGAGTTAACTTACTCTGACACTTAATACAGATATTTAGGGTCTAATTTTCCACTAAAAGCCAGAGATTTTACATATCTATGCTATATGATATCTGAGAAAGTCAGTGTTTATTATTAATAACTGCAGAGAAATAGCCAAGACTTGAAAATTCCTGCTAGTCCTATCACCCTTGCTGAGCATTCCTGTTGGGTGTTTAATGTAGCGCCAGTGATGAAGAAGTATATCAGTTGAGATGATGCAGTTAAATATGGTTTTCAATTTTACATGTATAAGGAATGTGTTGTTGAATAACAAATAATGCTTCAGGACCAAACTCCAGTTTTTTCTAGTAAAATTTTGAGGATGAAGCTGCAGCTGTGCTCTTCAATTTCGACCTTCAATATGTCTTATGGCAGCATAGCTTGTATGTGTATTCCAGAGTAAGATCAAAAGCTTACTAATACTCCCTCATATGTGATTTCATCACACTGCCTAATCCCTGCTTCCACCAAATTTCCTTCAGTATTGGAGAAGTATAAAAATCAAGTTTTGCTTGCCAGCACATGGTGTTCCTATGCCATCTTAATTATTTGCATTGTCAAAACTGGAATTCATCTGTCTGTGCTACCCAGGGACATAGAGGACCCTTTCTGAAGGTCTCAGAGCCTTGAAGGTCCTGCTACACTGCAGAGATTGGGCTTAGAGTGGGATCAAAGCTATGAAATGTAGGAAGTGCCATGATCCAAACATTGCTTCTGTTTTGAAGCTGGTGCTCAGCATTGCTGTCTTTTCCAACAATCTTCCCCAAGAAATTTAACAAAACTGCTTGGTTTCCCCTCTACCATTGCTTATTTTGTCTTTACACCTGAAAAAAAAACACTCTACTAATTTTTGAGAAATATTCCAAACCTGGAGTTAATGAGATACATTCTCACTGCACCTTGCCAGACAAGATAACTTAAAATGCACTAGAGCTCAGTTTCCAGAAGCAGTCAAACTGTGACAGTGCAGAACTCCACAGGGACTAATATATTAGGCTTCTTAACAGATTGTATTAACCCAAACAAACCACCACGCTTCCAGCATCTCGCTAGCTTCCAATACCCATTTCAAGCTGTTCAGCCTCAGCAGCTGTGATGCAGACATAACCTCAGCGCCAATTCTTAAAATGTAAGCTAATGTAAGTAGTCAGCAGATCTGAACATGATTTAAATTACAGATAAAAGGTAATATTTATCATAAGATTATCATGAAGACAACTTTTCAAAAGATACTCAAACCCCTCAACATCTTTCACGTTAACTTAGCTGGATTTAAAAGCAAACAGCATGTACAAGAGATCGATGCATATACATTAATGTAGTGACCAATGACTGGTGATTAAATCACCAGCAATATGCTGAAACACTCCATTGATTTTTAAATCTAAAGGGTTAATGGTTGTTTATAACATTTGCTACAGACAAAACCAGTAAATACGTAGAATTAAAGATGCTTCCAAAATTACCTGGGTTATACTGATAATTTAAAAGAGAAAATTAGAATGTAGTTTTCAATAAGTTATTATCTAAGCATGTGTAAGAAAAGGACTGACAATGATAATTATTGCCATTGGAGATTATTTTGATTAAATTATGCTTAAGTAATTAAACATAATTATTTGAAACTTTTTCATTTCCATCTTCAGCATGTTTGATTAAAATGCCATATAGAAGTAATAAGGTCCTATACTAAATAATTATCACACCATTACAACTAACCATTGTCTCCAGAACAAAAGAAAAGGGTATTTTTTCATTCTTTTCAATTCCTGTATGTTGACTAACAAAAGCTGACTGTTTTCTTTGACCAAACTTTGAACATTCTATGTTAAATCTATCAGCAGTATCAGTGTGTAGGCCTAGAGATTCAGGTTTTCTTTCGTGCACCAGAGATGAGCCTTGACTTTGACAAATGGAGCATTTCACCTTGCACCTTGAAGTTATATGAATGAATCTTGAGTAGCTTATTGCATTATACATACCCTTTAGAAATTCCTGAAGACACAACGAGTTAGAAATTGCTATCACTTACAGACTCTTGTCATTGATTGAACAGATGGAAAATAATCTGTTTGATATTTTTAGTCTTAATGTAGCAAAACTGAATAAAACAAGAAACCAACAAAACCTACCTTTTTTCTCATTGCATTTTCAGGGGAGGAATTCATCAAAACTCGTTCTAGTGGAGAAATTTATTTTCTTTCTTTTTTCTCTTACCTGATCAATATTCTGTCCCTTCGCTTTTCTACTCCCATGAAAAACTTCTTGAGGAGCCATAAGGGACTAGGAAAGAGAATAGCAGAGTCTGGTTACTGTTTAAATTAATATCTTACAAAAGACTAAGACTCCAGTGTAAAAGAACATATTTACCACCATATGGAAGACCAAGCTGAAGATTTACCAGTATATCCTAGAGAGTTTCAGCTAGAATAAATACAGAACTGTAGTATCTATTTTAAATGGCAAACAAATACAAATGAACACAGAGAAATGTAATTGGTCTGATGCTTACAAATGGGAGGATATGTAGAACTGATAATTCACAACTTTAACATAAATTAGTGTTTAAATCTTACAAATGATGTTAAGATAATACATACAGCACAGGCAGACATTGAGTACGTTAGAGTTAACACTGAAATGACAAACATGGAGCAGACAAGAAGAGTCTATGGGGGATGCTATACTTGGGCTACAATGGTGCTACTGTAAAAGTGAGTTTCTTCTCCATTTCATAACTATGACAGGCCACAGCATTAAAAACAGAGGAAGTTGTGGTCACAACATTTGGAGTTCTTCCAGGGTAACCTTCAGAATTTCTGAAATGAGCACAATCATTTTTGCAAGTGCTCATTCATTTTTCACATGCCCAGGCTGTCTTCCATTCTGCATTTAAAACATATTACACTTGCACTTCTAATGGATATCTAAGACTTTAATGGAATTTCAGTGAACTGCACATTTTATTTCCCCCAAAAAGGAATGATTCATTAGGAGGTGAAGGCCGTCTCCTTTTTCTGTTCTAGCCAGTGAGAACACAGCCTGAAGGTATATTGTATTAATTCCTGTTATAAATGAAGTTAGATGACTATACTGCAAAATGATTATTTATGCTGAATGAGAAAACAAGTTTAGTAGAGAAAAAGTGAAATGGAAGGGGGCAGAACAGAGAATATGTTTCTACAAAGTAAGGAATGAGATAGAAGGGTAGAAAGGTTACATAAAGGAATGCAATCAAACTATAAGCACTATTTTCTTTCAGGTATCATAAGCAGGATAGAATTTCATACTACATTAATGAGAGGTCTACAAATTCAACAGAAAAAAGGCAAACATACAGGTAAACAACCACTTCACTACATTGATAAATGAAACAATCAAAACATTTTAGGTATATTCTTTAATTTGCTGACTCCAGTCACAGTCACTTCACAATTTGAGTGCTGATAGCCCTACTTGGAATAAATACAGTTGATTTTTAAAAAATACATTCCAGAGTCTGTTTCTTTGGCTTTTTTTTTTTTTCTGGAGCAGACTTGAGAGAGATGTGTTCATAACAGGGTAGATCAGCACACCGAAGTTTAGTTACAGCTATGTCAACTTTAGGTACTCAAATATTGTAAATACTGCTATATTGGAAAAGCTTGGCTGCCTCGATTGTGTAGCTACTTCTTTCTATTTTGGAATACATTTGTTAACTGTTAAATGGTTATCTCCGTTTTCCAGTTCATCAACATATCCCAGAACTATTTTTTTTTAATATCCTCTAATGTGTAGCATCATATCTTAAAATCCCAATTATAGAGGTGTTTTATGTCAGTAAAAATATTAAAAGGAATGATATTTCATATATAATCATGAGGAAAGTAGGTAAAAATCTCCATTATATTCTTGCACAGGTTTAAACTGCAATGCCCAAAACACTTCTTGAGTCGACCTCCCTTGATGTATTAAACATTTATAATAATTCAATGATTTTCACTTTAAAAGCTGCAGCTTTTTTTAAAGGCAAAGCTGTAACCCAATTTTCTAGTAGCAGCTTATTACAAAACGTCTCTAAAGTAAACTTCTCAGAGACAGATTTGTAAAAGCTGACACACACCCAGGACCGTAAATAAACTTTGTCTTTACTGAGCATAGGTTTTCCTGTTACGATTCCAGATCAGCAGGCATATGCCTCTATAAAGCATAACAGAAAGAGAAGTTGCCCATTTAGATCACTAATGGATGAGGCACTCAGTGCCATGGTCTAGTTGACTGGCTAGGGCTGGGTGATAGGTTGGACTCGATGATCTTGGAGGTCTCTTCCAACCTGGTTGATTCTATGATTCTATGATTCTAATACTATCTTCTACGCAATTTTACAATGTCAATCATCGCACTAGGACTAGGGCTCCTGCTACAAGAACTGACTGGCTTCAAGGTAAACTAAGTGACAAGAGAGAGAAAAAGGAGATGGCAAAAGTTCAACTTATCAGCAGAAGTTCAAGTTACCGAGCAGTTAATCTTCTGAACTGAAAATTGTAAACATCTTCATTTTTGGTTTTGTTACAACGTAAGAAATAAAGGCAAGAAAGTTTAGGGTGTTTTCTCACCCACCTCTCAGCTGCACTGACAGTCAGAGAAGTCGACACACGGTCTCATTTTCTAAGGAGTACCACCCAGCGACGCGAGTTAATCATCTTGCCTAGGAACGTCAGGAAACATAGCCATTTCACTTCTGTGCCTAAATAGAAGCTCCCCTTCTATGCAGGCAGGATTAGCCTGAGGTATGTGAACTACTCACACAGGAAAACAGAGCAACAGCAGAGATAGAAAGAAGATGCCATGCTACCAAATTAAAAAATACAACAAAATGAAACCCACATGCAACACCACAGCATTACCTGATGCTTTGCTAAAGACTCTTTTGATACAGGTATGCCTGTGGTGAGTAAAATTGGGTAATGAACAGCTGCTGCCACCTTTTTCAGCCATCATTACAACAGAGCAGCTGAGAGAGTGGGCTGAAGATAGTGTTCTTTTTAGGTATCCATCACCCACTGCTATGTTTACACTTCCTTTTTCCTTTTCAGCTTCAGGGCAAGAATAGCATTACTAAAATGCTCACATTTATACATAAGACATGGAGGACCTTCCAAACCATCCTCCTCAGCAGCAGGTTTATGTCAGAAGTACTATTCAACATACTGTTGCTGCCCAGTGATACATTGCCTGGATTTAGTCACCACTAAGTCTTTCGAACAGGTTAATTCCTCTTTAACTGCTCCCATTATGCTCTGCCTTTGTAGTGGTTGTCACACAAATCCGTTACCCATTAATATTGACGAGACCCAAGACATTATTCTCTCATCTGCACTTTGCCCAAGATACTACTGTGTCTGTGGGTTGTTTTTTTTCAGGACCTACACACACAAACCGTGGTGTGATTCATTGTGCATATTAATAATATTGATTTCTGCCACATTCAAATTTATAGTTTGGGAAAGATATATACACAAATGTTTGATTTCTAGCCCACCCCTCAGTAATCAGGCAAGAAATCATGGACAGAAGGAATATATAGCAGGAGTCATAGTGAAGCAGAGAGGCAGGAGCAGTAGTGAATGAAGCAAAGCATGAATACACTGGCATCAGTGATGGAGAATCTTCTACCTGAGAAATGTGCATGACAAGCACATCTTTTCAGATCAAAGAGTTTTCAGAGCACTATCTCAGAGGAAGCAAACCTATTATACTGCTGCACAAATGGAAACACTCTCACTGCCCACTAAATTAGTTCATTCATAAGTGGAATTATCCATCATATCCCAGAAAAAACATGTCTTCCTGAAAGAGCCATCTGCATGGGGCATAAGAATGCCCACCTGTTCACCTGTATTTACCTTCCAGATCTCATGCTGCAAAACGTCTGCCTCAGACTTCTCAGCTATCCACCATGACAGCTTTTATCTTTTGGTACACAGATTCCTCAAATAATGTCCTTGAAAGTAATGCAGTCAACAAAATAATAATCCCCAAAATAGACAACTTGAAAAACTCTAGGGAGAAAACAGATCTCTACAGAGCAACTTGGATAGCTTCTTCAGGTAACTTGAGATTCATAGGTGAATAATATAAACTGGACTTTGGTTCAGGTGCACAGAGACTAATAGACTCATTTGCTGGGAAAATGATACTGCATGCAAGACACAGAATTTACCTATGAAATTAGAACTTCAAGGTCCTTTTGTTGTCCCTAGAACCCCTCATCACTAAACTGCTAATTAATTCCTCAGTGAATTGGATTTATTTAGATTTGTTCAAAAATACATAAATAATACTAGCTTGAATCTAACATAAGACTACAAAAAGAGTGCCATAAGGCAAAGGAAGCAGCCTGGGATCTTGAACTCTCTTTATCTTGCCATACACTTTGACAAACTGAGTTATCCGAGCACCTATGACAATTTCTAAGAATTAATCCCAATATACCTCCCATCCTGAAGTATGAATCTTATCAGAGCTTACAGCTCAATAATCCTTTATCTTGTACTTCATTTATATCAGCCAGATTTTTGAGCAACCTATTGCAGAATGTAGGGTCTTAAGGAAAGCCTCAGGTTTGGGATGGGATTTTTTTTCTGCTCTTTCTTTTGATACTGCTTTTACATAGATACACATCATCATCCAATAAATCTTATGCAGAATGTCTTTCTACTTCCAGATGCTTCAGAGGCAGATCCTTGCTCGGTATTTGCATTTATGGAGCCATTTACTTTTGGAGAGATCATCCACCCACCCTCCTCTCCACCCCCCTTTTTCCTTTTTGCTCATGGCTCATCTCTTTGACTTGCCTCTTCAGCTGGTGTCTATTTTTCTTCAAGCCACAGAAGCTATTTAATATTAGTCAAAAAATGTTGCTACACTTACATAGAAGTAATAGTTTCACTATTACCATATTTGAAGGGCTGTTGTACCTCCAAATCCCCAGTCACAGAGATCAGCATTACTGTGCTACCCTGGGGAGCCCAGCCATGCCTTCAGCCAGGACATATTCTGGACTAGGCAGCTGGTGCGCCACTGTTATCTCTCCTGTCAATCATTCCCAGAAACACTTATTTGATATGCAGCTCATCTGGTCAGGAAAACTGACCATACCAGGTTGCAGTCTACCTTTCATACCATCAAGTCAATTTTGATGCATATTCTTTGTAAACGGGGAAGGTATTGAGCTGTTTTTACCACCAAAGTCAAAAGTATGAACTAATTATTGTGGTTATTCATTACCCTGCTGAGACAAATGCTATGAAGAACAAAAGGCAGAACTTAATAAATGAGCTGGCAATGTTAATATGGTGTGAGTTTTGAGCACTACTCATGGAATACAAGCACTATGAAAAAATCCAGTGAAATCAGAAATGCCACCTGATAGTAACAATGAAAAAAGGGACTTGTTCTCTAATTATCAGACATGAATTTGGGAAATTTGCCTTCCAAGACACCAGGACTTTGCAGTTCATTACATTCTCAATAACTCATATTATGAATATGTCCTTTTAATCACTCTTTATTGTCTTGACCCTTATTATAAGAGGATTGTTCAGTCTTTCAAGATAAGGGTTACCCTTGTGCTCAGAGTACTGCCTTGATCTAAGCAGACTTCTTGCATCCAAATTCAAGCAGATAACAAGAATCCATGTGAGAAACACAACTACAGAGACTAATAATCCAGAGTGAAGAAAGAATCCTCTCAAAGAACAAATGAGAGCTGACAAAACAAATTAAAGTAAGATTTACATTGTTCATGATAGGGTTAGACCTTTCAATTTCTTTATTACATTAATATCACAGGATTAGTACTGTGAGGCCTTCATAAACATAAATCTGAAGCAAATGACTCTGACTGCACTTCCCATGGGGAAGGAATAGAATTTGTAAACTGGTCAGTCCTTCTCAGATCACTCCTGAGCTACAGGTAGGAAATACATGCACCAACACATGATACATCCTAGGGGAGCTTTCAGCATGTTTAAAACACATACTGTAGCTGTCAGAATGCATTCAAAATACTAAGCACTAAAAGCTCAGATTACATATTCAATTTTCATGTTCGCTGAGAATTCAAAAATCCCACTCCAACTGATTTCCATACTTAAATCAATGTCAGAGTGAGTAAAATCAGACCCATTCTGTTTAAAAGCTGGTACAAACCAGAGATTTATATAGGTACTTTGAATTTTCAGTGTAATGGACATTTTTTTATACACATACTGAATAGATAAAATTTTATTGACTTAAAAAGCTTTAACAGTCTACAGTGACATTGACTTAACACAGCCAATCAAATTGCATATAAAGCCCAAGTTACAATGTAAGCTTATTGCCTCGTTCTGGTTTCCTTTAGCATTTACTACTAAGGAATGGTTAAAAGGTCAAAAAGTACTAAATACTAAAGAACTTTGTGAAAGCTTCTCACCTTGTTAGTGCAAAAGATGTTAAAAGTTCAAAGTGAAAGAGAACATGAACTTACAGGAAAGCAAGCAGCAGACAAAAAAATGGCTTGAGTTATTCATAGAAGCAGAGAAAGGGAAGACTTACTTTCTGGATTTCTCTACAGATATGTATTACATCTCACCTCACTGGTGCTATCCAAGATAAGCACACATAAGTGTCTAGTCTTTCTTCACTTGGCAACACTTTCTCCAAAAAGTCCCTGAACTCTTGACTTACAAAGTTCATGCATTTACCCGTGGAGGTTTTTAAATCAAAAAGGGAAAGTAAGCAGAAATATGCTTAATATTTCATATCTTAGCTTCCAAAAACCTTCAAACTCATTAACACAAACTGAAAGCCCAGCTGAAGTCTGAGTTAGCTGACCACACCTCTCTCTAGCACAGAGTTTCACATCCTACACTGTCAGCTGTATCCATTGCATAGAGGCAAAACCAGCAATTAAATACATTCTCTTACACAACGAGAGCTCAAGAGCTGTAATGACAAACCCAGAGCACTACACTTTGGAACAGAACTTTCTAATCCTTTCACAGGCATGACAATCTAAAAGGATATGTTAAGTACACTTATTGTAACACCATGACAATAAAACACACAAAGATCAGCAAGTGTTAAACTGTTGGATTTTACAAAAAACATGCTCACATAAAATATTTAATTTCATGACTTAAAATTAAGCAAGCATATTAATTAATGCTAACATTACAAGTAAGAGGGTGAGCAAAGATTTCTTTATGATCTTCCAGTGTGTTAGCCAGCAAAGTATTTTTCCCAAAATGCAGTCTTGCACAACTTGGCAAACATGCACAAGGGTAATTCTTGGTTGTGATTAGATTGAATTTTTTTTCTGCTGAATGTTAATGAATTGTAAATTGTCTCCATTAATTTTACTTTTTAATTACGGCACAATATGAACTTACTGGAGCTGATTAAAATTTCATTCACTCATTCTTTAGTGAAAGTTTTAGTCCTGCACTCATAAATTAGAATAGGCTTATTTAAAGAGCAATTTAAATTTTAAAGAGAAAAAGTATAGAAAATAACTTCAAATAGTCTTAATTAGTTCTTATTATTTTTCATATGATGTGTGGCTACAGGTAAAATAGAACATCCTTTCACTAAAATCCTGACTATATAACAATTTTCATTTTTCTGCAAATAGCTACATATTTCATAAACAAATTAATGTGGTGTAATTGATGGAAGATATGACATTTATGTCAAAATTAATATTGTTTATTAATTTGAATATTTAGAAGTCTCACCCCCTCCACCCCCCTAATTTTAATAATAATTCCTTCTTCACACAGTCATGGAACCATTACACAAAGGAATAACTAGATCCAGATATAACTAGCAAAAATATATAAACATTAATTGAACTGGAAAAGAAGGTTCCTGCAGTCAATATACCGCTTGCGGTCAATATACTGCGTGCCCACTAGATGGACTCAAGGAGCTCCTTTCTGCTTATGGCAGAAGGCAACTGGTGAATTACAAGAGGCCTTTAGTGTTTATTCACAAACTATTAGTCTCCCAACTCGTGGGCCTAGTTACAGCTTCAAACACTACAAACACATCTGCAGGGAATAATGTTACTGTCTTGTCAGATGCCCTGATTCTTCCCAGGCTTCATAAGGTGCTGGGGAAAGGAGGCAGACAATCTCTGACCTGGTCCTGACTTCTCTGGATGATCTGTGTATCCAGGTTTTCCCATCTTGGCAGGAGACTTTCAGGTGTAGGCTGTTACCTACTCATCTCTTTTTATCAATACAACCCAAGACTAATGGGTCTTTGGACATAGAATAGCCAATCAGAATGGCAGTTAGCCAAGCCTGACCATATTAGGTGAGACTGTAGGTTTACTTTACCCAAATCTGGGAAAAATATAGGCCTTGCACAAGTGTGTGTATAGCTTGTTTACCACAGGACGTAAACAAGTCTGGGCAGGCCAGAGTCCTTAGACTCAATGGCTCCAGGTTCTTCATCCTCTTTCCTGTGGTTGCTTCTCCCTGTAGCAGAAGGAGGGAGAGCAGAAAAACATGCCTGGGCAAGCCAGGACATGTATAAGCCTATTTTGGCCTATTTAGGCCTATCACAACATGTGGTATTGCTGATATAATCTCTCTGCAAGTATTAATGGCTTCAAGCTGAGCTTCCAAGAAAAAGATAAATCATCTTCATGAGGTTTATTTCTGATTATTTCTGTTCTAAAATAAAGTGGTGAAATGGCACATTGATAAAATCCTTGTTAAGGGAAGTACACACCAACAACCTTTTAAAGTGTAATGCTAGTAGAAGAACCCAAATCATAACATAGCAACAACTGCTGTGAAAATATTATATATATATATATGTATATATTTAGTGTTCTGGTAATTTCCAAATCTACATGGATGTAAGGGACAAGAAGAGTGATAGCTCATGTCTGGAACTAGTCCATACATAGCAAAAATTTTCCTTAAAATGTTACCATTGTGCTCTGTATAAAACGTAAGCACAAAATGAGTGTTCAAGTTGGTCTCCAGAGAAATTTGTTTCGACCTCTCTGAAGCAAAGTACTCAGAGTTACATATGAAAACTTAATCACAAATCCACAAACATCTCCAAAACTCCTCAACGTTAGAAAATATTGCATCCTTTTATTAGGCAACTACTGTAATAAAAGGAGCATGACAGAGAGCCTGAAGAGAGAAATAACTGATACCAAAACGTGGGTTATGTCATCCTTGACATAACCCATGAGCTGACTCACACAGTTTGTGCAGCTGGGGACAAAGGGTCCTGTAACAGCAGTTCATCCACACTTGTTTCTTCAAAACCACTTAACAGACACTGGAAGCTGTTATGAAGGGGCTAGTTGAAATCTGAGTTTGGGGCAAAATGCAATGAGGCCCATTCAAAAGTTATTAAATAATTTATTAATAGACACAAAATAATTCCCCCAAACTCATTTACAACTATCCACACAAGTTCTTGGATGTGGTTAGCAGAACTATTTTACAGAGTGTCTCTATGCAATGGAATTTTGAAAGGTTTTAGATATGTCTTTGACAGAGAGTCTGGCAGCTTCATTTACTGCTTGTGACGTTAATTAAACTCCTTTAGCAACTTGAATAAAGAATTAAGAATACTCACTAGTCCTCAGTCTTAATGTCTGTGGCCCAAAAGACACGCAGGAAAATATTCAACAGGAGTCCTGTGGCAAATTCCATGTGGGCTGCAAAGTGGAATTAGCTGCTGGCTGAGGCGGCTGAGGCAGCAGGTGAGCAGCAGGTGAGTGAGGAACGAACGAGCACACAAGCCCCTTATTCACCTGTTCACCCCCTTATAGAGGAAAAATGGCCGAGGCTGATGGCCTCACTGGCCACACAATCACCCAGTCACCTCTGGCAAGCACCCAAATAGACCCAAAAATGGAAGAACCCACAAGCTGTTGTCTTCCAAAAATGGGGGGTGCATACACCTTGCACGCGACAGGGGCGTGGGCCTTGTGAGACCCCTCTCAGGCGACCGGTTTAAACCAGACTCAGTTGCCTGGGTTTCTTTTGTCCTGTTTTCCTGCCTCTGGCTGCAATGCCTCTTAGGTTTCTTTTGTCCTGTTTTCCCACCTCTGGCTGCAATGCCTCTTGGGTTTCTTTTGTCCTGTTTTCCTGCCTCTGGCTGCAATGCCTCTTAGGTTTCTTTTGTCCTGTTTTCCCGCCTCTGGCTGCAATTCCTCTTGGGTTTCTTTTGTCCTGTTTTCCCGCCTCTGGCTGCAATGCCTCTTGGGTTTCTTTTGTCCTGTTTTCCCGCCTCTGGCTGCAATTCCTCTTGGGTTTCTTTTGTCCTGTTTTCCTGCCTCTGGCTGCAATGCCTCTTGGGTTTCTTTTGTCCTGTTTTCCTGCCTCTGGCTGCAATGCCTCTTGGGTTTCTTTTGTCCTGTTTTCCCGCCTCTGGCTGCAATGCCTCTTGGGTTTCTTTTGTCCTGTTTTCCCGCCTCTGGCTGCAATTCCTCTTGGGTTTCTTTTGTCCTGTTTTCCCGCCTCTGGCTGCAATGCCTCTTGGGTTTCTTTTGTCCTGTCTTCCCGCCTCTGGCTGCAATGCCTCTTGGGTTTCTTTTGTCCTGTTTTCCCGCCTCTGGCTGCAATGCAGACAGGCTGGTAAATAAGACAGGACATGCTCAAGCCCATTTTATGCCCTTTAGGACTCTCCACCACAGAGGCACCTGCAAAAATCAGTTTCAGAATTTCTGCTAGGGACTGGGGTTTCATTTGAACATTATAAGGGTAACATTTTTGTCTTAATGCCACAAAAATCCAGGGTAGAAGGCACAACTGAAACATAAGATAAAACATGAACCAAGCAATTCTTAGAGTTCTCTGCTTTTCCTCAGACGTTTGCATCAGAGAGTGAGAACTGAGAGAGTTTATTCCCTGTTCAAAGACAGCTCCCTTCCAGATCATACTTTGTACACATTCCTTTGCATAATCTAGTGTTGTAACACTGCTGTCTCAGTATAATGCTGCTGCACACTTCTTCCCACTTTTGGAGCCATATATTCAGCTTTGCACTTTTGCCTATTGCTACTGTGCACTATCCTTATATAAAGCTTGAAGCACTATTTCTTCTTGAGGTCCTGTCATTATGGGGCTGAGCATCCTAAAGAAAATAACCTGGATGTTTTTTGGGGATCTTCTCCCAAGAGGTATAAAATAATTGATTTTTGAAATACATGAAGATTTTATGTCACTGCTTTCCTACGTAGAAGCCAGCTTTCAGAATGCCAGACATATGCTACTCCCTAGCAAAAAGCTGACATCGGCATCAAGGAAAACAGTGTAACGCTGTGTGTTTGAACAGCGATGTTGTGTATTACTCCTCATGTTTCCAAGTGCCAGATTCTGTTTGCCTTCATTAAATAAATTTGACTATCTGTGAAAGCAAGAGAAATATATATGTTTGTAAGCACAGTGAGCTACAACCAATTTTGCCAGTAGGCAGTACGATAAGAGCTTAAATCCAATTTAGTAGATGAAAAATAATTTTGGGATTTATATGCAGTTGACTTTCATACCCACAATACTGAATGTTTAAGATATTGTCATAAACTCCTGCGTGCAAAAATTTGGACAATCAATTTTAGTTTCTGTTTGTAATTCATAAAGCAAATTTGTTTAGGGTTTTTAATGTTTGCTGCATATTAATGGCTACATATAAGGCATGAGATCTGTGGTTTGGAGGACTTAGGTCTACCTATAAGCACTACTCCACACGCAGTCAGCTTACTTTCTCACACATGCACTCTCAGAAATGGGATATAAATACATGAATTGTCACTAGGATGACTCCTGCTGTGATGTATTTTGTCTGTTTGCATTGGATGCTACCAGGTCTAATAAATAAGCCACATGTTTTACAGCTACAAGCACCTTTTTAAAGTTATTTCTAGACTTTTAGAGGAACTAACTATTCAGGATTCTCTAGAGCTGTCCAAAAATACTTTTAGAAAACATACTGCATTATTTATGTTGACTTCAGAGTGCCTGTAAGTAATTACATTACTCTGCTCATATCGGATAAATTTCTATGACTGCTGTTTACAAATGGTCCATTTACAAAGGAGCCTTCTACTACAGTCTGTAGAAGAAACGTCTGTTTGGTGACTATGGTGCAGTGAGGTGGGAGTGAACTTTGTAGGTAGAGGAGTGTATGTGTGCACATATATATTCACATGCCTACATGCAGGTTCACACATATACAGATGTACACATTTATACGTGTATATACACATACATTTCACATGCCACTGGCTGGCAGAGTGAAAGTTTCAAATGGGAAGAAATGAATGTGAATATGAGTCTGGAGATCCACTGCAGGTTTTTTATTAACATTCCCCAATGTTTTGAATGCATTCAGGTAAGTTTCAAAAAACACCTATGGAATTTATGCATCCATTCCACTTACAGACATTCATTGGGGTTTAAAGGATTAACTCCATCAAGCTCCATGGAAAAATCCCTCTGCTAGGATTCATACAAGGCTGTTCTTCTAAAGAAATCCCAGTGGTGAGCTTAATAATGTCTTGGCCAAGGGGTAAATCTCTTCAAAGCTCTAGAGCAGCTCATGCGTACCAATAGCAGTTAAAGCATGATCTGAGTTATACTTTTTCATTGACCAGCAGAGAAAGCTCCAAAAATCTAACACTATATTGGACTTAACTCTTTATATACATTGATTTTTTTTTTTTTTTAATAATTAGCTAGTGAAAAACAACCACAACAAAGACCTGCACATGTACTAATTATACATTCCAGAGAAACAACTGAATCCCAGTTAGTGTTTGAAATCATAAAAGATACAATGATATACTGGAACAACCTTGATTATGGAATGAATTAAGATTGCAAACAGTTTATTTTTTATTAAAAATTAATAATGTATGCACCTTAATTTTTGTATAATGATGGTTTTGTCTGCTACGTGTCATTAGAAATTATAAAGCAGTGTTTTACAGCTATGTTTTAATATATTCATTTTCTTAAAACACAAGTCAAAGGGTTGTGGTTACAGCAGTTACCTAATGCAAAGAAAAATACTGTTCATTTTCAGATAATTTTTCTTTAAAACCACCAAGGGGGGGCGGGGAACCCACACCACACAAAACACCAATCCAAATACATCTGAGCTGCCAAGGCTTCTATTTTTCAGTTTGCTACAGAAAGCCAAAAAAATCTCCATCAAGTTAATGGTCAGAATGAACTAGGACCATAAGTAGCCAGAAATTCTGACAAACTGGTCCTCTACTTAAAGCTGAAGGCTTTGGACAGAAGCTGATGAGTTCTCCTTCAGCTGTAATTCTAGATGTCCTCTCCTCACGCACACGTGAATAAATGGCAAAACCCTCTGTTAGCTAGATCTCTCATTTAAGCAGAAATGCAATTATCATGGTACCTAAATATTACATGTATACTCTCTAGCTCAATTTTCTCAGCATTATTTATATGTGCTCCGTGCCTAAACTCAATAGAAGGACTCCCCACCCATACCAATTAACCTGACTCTGCAGTTTTGTTCTACCTAGTTGCCCTTGAATACTATCTTGTTCTTTTCTGTGTTGCTCATTTGAAGTAGTTTGAATTTCTTCCCAGAACTGTTTGCAATCTAAAGACTGCATCAATCTGTTTGCCTGTGTTTTTCTATTTTCAATTTGTTCACAAGTGAAGCATGAGATAGGAATGTCATACTACTACAAACACATAACAAAAGATATGTTATAAACGTTTGTGGCTGTTTCAATAAATTTCTATGGCATAAAAGCATATATAGGTAACAGATAAACCACAGCATGTAAACATATAGATACATATGCACACAATAAATCATGTGAAAAATCCAGGTCATAATGGTTCTCCTGTAGCCACAAGGCCTCAACGTGACTACTACTTCAGTGAAGGAAATGAAGCTGTCAAATGTGCTTTAATGAAGATATGGACAAACTGAGGCAGATAACCAGAGATTTTGGAAACATAGCAGGGGAATGACTGAATGAATAAGGAACGCATTAATTCAGTAGTTACAGTAGATAAGGAAAAGAGTAATGCTTTAAAATACACTAAAAAATTAGTATAGAGATTGAGAAAAAAAATCTGATAGTAATTAATTGCCTGGGGTAGTCACGGTACAGCTATCACTGGAGGATTTTATAAACAGGTTATGCAAATATTTGCCAGGAACTACACAGCTATAATTTATTCCACCTTGAGGGTCTCCCAGATTTCTTTTTCCAGCATTCTGCCATCCGGAACAATCATTAATTTAGCAGATAAGGCACTCGCACAAAACAAAAGGGTTCTGGCATCAGGTTTATACTCTTACCTAGACAAATAAATATTTAAGAAGCACTTAGGGTGCAGACTTGCATACTGATCATCTGCATCTCATATACATGCCCTAGCTCCTGAATTATCATCTCACTGGGAATCTGGGGTGTTGTCTCATTTGTTTACCTCCAAGAAATGTCTGCATCTGAAAGACTTCACTTGAGACTTTTCATTTGAACTGACAGAAACGTTGTGCACATTCTTGTAGTTAATGAATTAGCCCACAGTAAAAAGTATTTCAGCTCTGATTCCTCCCCACCTGACTTGATGCATTAAACTTGCAGTGTCCTGTATTCAATTTGAATCTCTTGGGATGGAACAAACATCTCAGCTTTTATGTACAGAGTCTAGCCAATTTTCCTCAGACTAAATAGACTAAATTCTATATCCCAAAATTCAGAAGCTGCTTATCTACATTACTTTGTGAAATTAAGAAGGGCATCATAGTCTGGCCTTTAACGCTTTTAGCTTACATTTCAGTTCTCATCCAGAGATGATAGCTTGACACCTTAAAGGTATTTTATGCATATTCAGATTGTATTAACTATTTTTAGCCCTCTCTTTTAACTGAAGTGTGTGAGTAAGCGTATTTTGCCAAACTGCAAAGTTCAGCAGCACGTTTAAAGGCAGAAGCACCTTTGAGGTTTTAATGCAGTCTTCTCTTCTAAGTAGCATGATTTCAACCAAAACTTCAAAATATTACCATATTACTTTGTCTTCTCAGGGCAGTAAAAGAGGAGAAAAAAAAGCCACAACAAACAGACACCCTCCCCCCCCCAAAAAAAAAAAAATCCCAAACTTTTCATTACATCAACTTTGACAAGACTGTTCCATTATTAACATCTTGTAAAGTTTCTCTCTGATCACCATATTCTGACCATATTCAGCAACGACATTCCACCCTTTAGCTAGGAGTGATCACACTGCTTTGAACGGAAGTATCTTTGGGTCTTGCATTATTTCAAGTTCTCTGGGAATGATAGCAAGGATAGAAAAGGCCTTGCTGCTATTCAAAGTCTGGGCTATATCCTGAGGATGAATGTGAGTCCAAATGCTGCAATGCACAGCACATACTTCTCTTCTTCCCTGCTGCAAAATGATTGTCGTGAACATGCTTGTTGTGGAACAGCATATAGAAGCTGATTGAGGCAGGAGAATGAGATTATACTTGAAGTGATGAGAGGAAACCCAGCATATAAATTGATTGAAGCTAATGAAAGCACTAAAATGTGATTGCTGCCTAGGGAGGTTTTAGTAAGGAATGATGGGAGAAATTGCTTGAGGCCTTGCCAGATGAGTGGTAGGATGGGTACCACAAATGTGTCACCCACCATAAAAGTCTCCAAATTCTATACTGTGGAAGTTTTCTATAACAATTCTGCATGAGAAAATCATCAAGTAAATTGACTAATTCTTCAAAAGAGGTTCTCTGTTTGGCAATCTAATCCATAAAATTAATAGGAATTTCTCAAGGACAGTTTTGCAGCCCTATCAGGCCTGGGATAAAGCTTCACTTACAACTGAGGCACAGAATAATCATCCTTGAAATACTAAGCAAAGTAATGTTTTTTAAGCTCTGTAGAACTTTAAAGATTGTTAAAATACAGTAAGATCTTATTTTCCATACTTAAAAAGGATTGTTAAAAATTATAACCCTTATAACACTATTTTTATAGCGCTTCATTTCTTAAGGTACAGTTTCAAAGTAACTGCTTACTGATTGCTAATTATGTATCTACACATAATGCAAATAGTTTTAGCTGGCAGAAAAAATGTTATTTTACAGTATATACAACTCAAAGTATCATCTTAATCTATTATTTCTTTCCACCAATTTAAAATTATGTCTTGTATATTTATCTTAAGTTTTGGTAATTTTAAATTACATAACATAGAAAATAAATATTTTATGCAAGCATGCAACACAACTAGAGACCCCCCCTAATTTGACCTTGAACAGCATAATTTTACCTCCTTAAGCAGGGATTACATTTCAGTACTGTCATTAGCTTCAGTCATAAGGTTTTTAGTTTTGTGTTTCATTATTATTTTGAAATTTTATTTTCTTTAAGCACAAATACTCTTTGGTCCTCTCTCACATTTTTGTGTTCTTAAACATTTTAATTTTTCTCATTTATACTATTTTTTTCCACTCAAAAATACCTTAAGTGACGCAGTTCATTGCTTTGGCTATTGAAGGTGCATGTTATGGTACAGCCTATAAACAGGACACAGTCAGCAGACATAGCCATATGTAACTTAGTAAGGTACCCTGATGCTCCACACATAGCTGATACTTGTCAACTTACTACGTGGAAATCAATTGCCACACAAGGTAAGACAAGAGTCAATAGCACCAAGTTGCACCAGGAGACGTTTATGTTGGACCTGAGAAGAAACTTGTTCACTGAAAGGGTTCTGAATCACTGGAACAGCCCCCCCAGGAGGTCGTTGAATTCCCATCCCAGGAATGTCCCTGTTTAAAAGTCACAGAGATAAGGTCCTAGGGGACACTCTAGCACCAGACATGGCAGAGTTCTATAGTGGTTAGAGTCGATGATTTTATAAGGTCTTTTGCAACCAAAATAACTCAATGGTTCTAAGGTGAACCTATCCTGAGAATTGATAAACTTTGGATGTTGCTGAGGCTGAACACTTACACAATTAATATTGGGCAACAGCAGCACAATTAAGGATTCAAAACATCTTCAGGCTCTGGCTTTATGCCTGTATACATCTCGCCTGTGGAAATATGCTAAAATGGCATCATTCCAGCTTGCCGCTGTTCCTTCTTCTGGTTGTGTACACAGAGCAAACGGGGAGAAGCAAGCAAGGCTTGCAGGGCTGAGACTGTGTCTTTGCTTGCTGGCCTTCAAAGGGTGTTAATCCTAGAGACTGAAATGACTAATAATGTTTTCTGTCCCAGACAGGTACTATTATGTTTTGAGCAGAAATAGTATTTGATACTATAAATACAAGAATGTGAATATTTCTTTAAACTTTAACACAAAGAAGGTGTTTTCATTTGCTGTAATGATACACTTGCACTAAGCATTTTTAAATCTCATGGGTATGAAGTCCTTTACATAAAAGTGTATCTTTTCAAGGAAATGTGGGCAGAAAGTCCTTCATTTTATGTTTCTGTCTGCAAAAATACTGATTTAGAAATCTCTTCATCTTCATGGATATTTATTTCTGGCATTATTCTTCAATTATCTCAGCTGTAAACATTAGAGAAATGACTAATTAATTAGAAAATCTTTTGCGCTAGACATCTGATGTCTAGAAAAAGTAATATTTGTTATTTAGAGGGTCTGAGATCTGATGAAAGGAGGTAATTTGAATTAGCTGCTGATAGTTCAATTAGTGGATAATTAATTTTCTTCATATTTTGTCCTAGATTTCATTAGACAACAGTTGTAGAGTAAACATTTCTGTGTTCGTGAAAGGATGTCAGAATTCAGGTCAGATTATGACTCCTCAAACAAAAAATACACTATGCAACAGCAAGTCTCATCATAAAGTTAAAACAGGGGGAAAATAGGAAAGGAAAGTTAGTAAGTATTCAGATACTTACTCTGTAGCAGTTTTAATTGTTTCTATTGGAAATTAAGTGACTAAGACCCTCATCTCTGCAGACACTCACTGACCTAAAGGGACTTCCAAAGGGTAGAGGCAATATTCTGTAGTTTTAACACGATAGCTACAATAATGAAACAACAGGCATAATTATTAAAAAACAAGGCAACACACAATATTTTCTTTATTTATGTGCTTTTATGTTCAGTGTTTCATGTAACAGTTTTCTTATTTATGTGGAAGAAATTTTTCTCTAATAAAAATTACTTTCTAGTACACAGAATATATGTAATATGATCTTGGAGGTGTCTTCCAACCTGGTTGATTCTATGATTCTATATGATTCTATAATAAAGGTATTTAATTGCTATCTTGAAGACAGACACTATGAGAGATAAGTTCTGATTATGACAGAAACATAAAATGGAGTTGCCAGGACAAATCTAGTGGGAAAGGTGTAATTAGCATGTGAGCACGTGTCCTGCTCGAACATTAGTTAATGGGACTTCCAGTGAGTGATAGCTGAGACGCAGCAATACTGATAATTTAGATTTAATTCCAAGGTGTCTGACTGATGACAACCCTATTAACAGTGTCACTTAGTTTCTCTCCCCAGAAACAATCTTAATGCATAAATTAGAAAGACAAAACATGATGCAACCTTAATCATCGGCTGCAGAGATAAGTGTAGAAAATGAGGGAATTGTTGCTTACAGCAGTGAGGAAGGAGGTGGAGCATGAAGAGGTAAAGCACAAACTGATCGATTATTGCATAAAACTAAGCACTGCAAAGTTTTCTTCAAATAAATTCAAAGGATTTGCTTCATTTGAGTCAGAGGAAGCAATCAAAGTCACTGGTGTATACTTCAGCTGGTATATATTTAAAGCTTTACTGGTTCAAGCCTCCAGATAATTTTTATGGATGCCTTGGGCCTCCATATCCTAAAGAAGTTGTTTTTAGAGATTACCTTTTCACACATTAGCCATACAAACCAACATGATTATTAGTGGGTTGAAGTGCCTTTAATAACCTTCAGCACATTATTACTAGATTCAATTTCAGATCTGGAATTCTTCTCCTTGCTGGTTTGAAAGCATTTGGGTTCAAAATTCTCAGACAACTACTACATACGAAAAGCCAAAAAGCTAGAAGACAGAACTTACTTAAAAATAGTTAATTCATTACAGGTTGAATTAGAAAAGGACACTTTTTCCACCTGAGAATTAGAAAGACTGCTTATCCAGAGAAGCACAAAATTATTCACTTTGAAAGAAGCTTGATCTTGTGAACCTGAAGGACAGCGCAAGTTCTGCAAGTTCCTGCAGGTATATGGGAGGGGGTATCAAAGAACTATTATGTATTGTTAAAGAATAATTATGCAGACATCAGAACAGTTAGTGTAGCTTTCCATGCCTACACAACATCTGTTTCATGCACTGAAAGAACCATTTGGAAAACATAATGCATCTGCCTTCAGAAGTAAAACTCCAAACAATTTACAATATTCTCTCCTTTACCTAATCAAACTCAAATAAAAAAAGTGATTTCTATTTAACTGACATGCATTTTACCATAGTTTCACTAAAAATGTGTGTGCCTTAGATTTTAATGGAAGAAATCACTTACCAGCCTTTAGCAACGACTCTTCAGGTATCTCAGGACCTTAAGAAAAAGAAAAAAGGGAAAGGAGGTAATTAGTGCAATTTATGAGAAAACCAATTTTATTTTGCTCTATTGAAATTATTTTATAATACCAAAATAATTTACTAAGGCAAGTAAAAGTTTGGAACTAGTAACCCAATATTGCTACTAGTGAAATCTGGGATAAGGCTTCCACAGCCTTCACTAAATCATCTTTAAGCCATGGGAGACAGAGAGGTGAGCCAAACCAAAAGGCCAAATCAGAAATAAATGCAGCCCTTGCCTGGTTTGCAAAGACATATCCTGAGTAGCTGCAAAACCATTTCTGAACCCATCTATGACCTATTTAAATAAATGTTCTTGCTAAATCTTCAATCAGTGAAAAACTTTTTGACACAATGTTTTGGTGTCCTCTCAAGTCTCCCAAAACATCAGGCAGTCATAGCATGTCAAGAAAAAGGAGAAAGATCTCATAATCCCCTGCTTATTTTTAAAACATTCCTGTGATTTAAGCCTGATATAAATTTGAGTTCCTTTTTGTCAAGCAGAAGGCTAAGAAGGTCAGTATAAATCATTGTCAGTGGAAAGACAGATTCTATAGAAAGTTATTAATCTCTTACTTAAATATCTCACAGTTGTTTAAGGAAAATACACTTGCTGGTGTTTTGGGAGAACAGATGGGAAGCACTAAGTGTGGGTTTAGCTCTGCAGTGCCTATTTCAGTCCTTTCTGCAGACCACTGACTTTCATAGAATCAACCAGGTTGGAAGAGACCTCCAAGGTCATCCAGTCCAATCTAGCACCCAGCCCTAGCCAGTCAACTAGACCATGGCACTAAGTGCCTCATCCAGGCTTTTCTTGAACACCTCCAGGGACAGTGACTCCACCACCTCCCTGAGCAGTCCATTCCAATGGCAAATCACTCTCTCTGTGGTCAAGAAAACTGACAACAGCTCTATGAGATGTGAAGAGTAATCTTCTATCAGATGCAGAGCCAGAACTACTATACACATTCTGGTTCCTGGCCACATTCATCAAATATTTTGCAACATACATAATATTTTGTTCAGATCATTCCATGTATCACAATTTATTTTTATATGTTTTGTCTGCTGAGTCAGTACAGATTTCTGATCCATACTAACTCTTGCAGACATCATAATCCATTTTTCACTAGAAGATGAAGATTTTTCATGAGTCTTCTAATTCTTCGTCCACTACTCTTTGGCTATGACCGTTTTATTTCTTTGTGATGCCAATTTCATTTCTCATTTTTGATGAGCATTTGTATTGAGTGAAACCCCCACATCATTAATTTCAGAGATTTATTTGCAATTTAATTGTTACCTTTAGCATAAACAATTGTTGAGAAAATTAACTGCATTTCAGCTGGGACTGCCAGATAATTTTTTTTTTAATTAGGTACTCGAATCTTACTGAATGTTATAAGGAAATCTCTTCTGTCTTCATTGTATCTCATCATTCTTCTGTACTTTGAGCCTAACTCAGTTCAGATGATGTTTTTGGATTTGCAGTGATTTCAATGAGCTTCCAGTCAACCATTAGAGGCTTGTGAGACTGTCATGCCTAATATTACAGCACTATATCTCTCATTTACAGTGCTCTCACAGCTTAGAAGAGCTATTGGTGATTCCCCTCATAGCTGCAGCTACCCAATAGGATCAGCTCTAATGCCAAGAGTTTGGTAGGCACAGCAGCAAGTAAGATGTCTAACTCAGAACTACCAATGATTCAGCAGCCAGGTAAAACTGACTGAAAACTATCACTGAGTTTTCTTAGTCTGTTTATTGAGTAACTTTTACTGATGGCTTTTAAGAACACACAGACTAATCAGCAAGCCAACCATTTACTGAGCACCTTGTGCTTCAGATATGCCAGACCCTCACTACATCCTCATTTGAAACTGCAACCCAGTTGCTATGACTACAGCAAGCTCCCATAGGATGGCTGTATTTAGCTGGCACATACCAACCACCCAGAATACTAATGAAATGGAAGAGTCCACCTATGTGCACTGCAATTCAAAGACTCATTTTACAAAACTAAAATATTTGCAGTACCTCAGCTTAGCAGAAACCTCTTCTCTTTCTATGCCCTGTATCTGTATTTCATTAGTATTTTTTACTTTCAAGTTTAAATGATGTAGATTGCCAGCAATAAATATTTTCAAATAAAATGAAACAAAGCAATTTAATTAGAATTTCATATAGTAATATTGTATATGACATAAGTTATGTTATAGCATATTGTATTAAACTGAAACATTACACATGGCAGCTTTTACTTGGTTTTGGCTTTATACAACAAAATTCATGACAAGTAATCTACAGTGTGCTTGTTCTCAACCACAGCAACAGGCTCTGCAGAGAGGTGGTCGAATCCCCATCCCTGGCAGTGTTTAAAAGACACAGAGATATGATACTGAGGTACATGGTTTAACACCAGGCTTGGTAGATTTAGATAGTAGTTGACTTGATCTTAAAGGTCTTTTCCAACCAAAATGATTCTATGATATCTACACAATTTCATATACAAGTGAAATTCTTGCTACAGATTAGGGCAGGGAAAAAAGTTAACTGTTTGAGCATTCAAACACTGGAACCAAAGTCCAGTCAGGTCCTTGCAGATAGTCAAAATTTCACTAAACAAGGCCTTGAGGAACCTGAGCTAGTCTGACCTGATTTCAGCAAGGTCTGGGCTAAAGACATTGAAATTTCTTTTCCAACTTCAGTTATTCTGTTGTACAGGCTATGGCTACCCCCTCAATCCAAGAGTCTCAGCCCTCACCTTAGGACAGTATCATTCCAAAGAACTTATCAAGAACCAGACCCACAAGTCCTCATTTGCAGGGAAATAACTGTGAGGAATAAGAGATAATCCCATAACAACTGCTGTATTTCACTCCTGAAGAGGTTGCATGTATATCCCTAAGCAGATATTCTTATTTTCTGTCTCCTACTCCTAGTTACAACATAATCAACAGCTGAAAAGTCTGTTTCTATACCAGCATTTCTTCTTTGTCATTAGTGACACTTGCAGCTAAAATACAGACATCACAACAGAAATGTCTAATACATTATAAGAACTTGAAAGATCTACATAAACTATGCCACAATTTTAACTTCCTCACTATTTCAGTGTCATTAAGTAATTTGCAGTTGCTGATTTACAGAGCAAAAATATTCACAGTAGCTATGTGATACTGAACAGTTTCTACTGTGTGATTTCCCTATAAATAATTTTGCATCTGTCTCACGTAAGCAGAGCACAGTGCAGCAAAGCATAATGGCATACTTCCAACACCATCTATTCCCAAAAGTAAATCCAATTTCTTTGGATCATGTTCCCTAGAACCAGACAGACTGTACATGTATTAAAAATATATCCAGAGGAACTTTTCAAGGGATGGTGAAACTGATGTTAGACATTATCAAAATGTCTATACCCAAATGCTAACTCATTTTAAGAATAAAATAAGGAAGCTCTTCCCAGAGAGAGTGATTTGCCATTGGAATGGGCTGCCCAGGGAGGTGGTGGAGTCACCGTCCCTGGAGGTGTTCAAGAAAAGCCTGGATGAGGCACTTAGTGCCATGGTCTAGTTGACTGGCTAGGGCTGGGTGCTAGATTGGACTGGATGATCTTGGAGGTCTCTTCCAACCTGGTTGATTCTATGCTTCTATGAAATTAAATACGGCCAAGCAAAATTGTGATGGAACATTAAAAATCAACAATTTTCAAAGAAAATATAGGCGATTGTTCAGCTTCTGCTAGACTGAGATCTCACCACAAGAAAATAGAATCTTCAGTTTCGTAATGCAAGCCTGCCAACATGCTCCTCACTAGGAGCTGGAGTTTGGTTTTGATCCAAAACAAGTGTCAAAATTAAATTTACCAGACTAGCATTTTGAGTCAGTGAGAAGAATCAAACCTCTAAAATCAGAAGTTTTGCAATATGGTTTTGTTCCAAAAGAAGAAACCCTAAAAGCCCTGAAGTCCTACATAAAGGAAGCTATGAGATTCTGAAGAAAATGAGAATCCAGCCCAGATCATGACATGTCTACTGTTTGTCTATGATCTTTTGAACTGAAACCAGAGAAAAGGAGAACAAAGAATTTATCAGGTGATTTTTTTTTCATTTTAAGCTTCTGCACATGATATAATTAAAAGGGAAAATAAATTATTACTTAACATTACACCTAAGTAATACATGCATTTGAACTAATTAAATGCAGACAAAAATTATCCTTTTAGTTAATAAGGAAAAGAACATTTAGTAGAAAGGATGTTCTTGAGCAACTCGTCAAGCAGTAATTGACATACTTTAAGCTTACTGCTGCAATTGACAGTTTCAAGAATGTGACTCCAGAGAGTAGTCCATTGGAGGTTGTCCAAAACCAGCATTTGGCCCACAACACTGAAAAATATTGGACTTCCCTGACTACTTTTGTTAGATACTTCACCATCTTCACACAGAGATGGGAAAAACCCACTGATAATGCCAAGAACTTCTCCAAGGTAGAGCTCTGGTCTCAGCAAAGGAACAATCAGTTCTGATGATGAGTGTGTCCAAACCTACACTCCTACCCCTTCTGTTCAATCTCAAAATAAGCATCTGACGTAGAAAGAGTTCAGTGGTTTAGCTGACAGCAATTTAAGTTGCTGTTTTACATTTAAATGCTGAAAGCTAACAAAAGAGAGATGAAGAAAGGCTTTATTGATGTGTTTTGTTGCAACCAGCATTTAATTGTGCTAACCTTGAGCAAAGTTAACCACTCAACATTTTCAAGTTAATATTCTCAACATTTTTACTTCTACCAGCAACACCATTTGCTTGAGGGAACAAGAGAAACAAGGCAAAATATTTCCAGGATGTGAATAAAAAGTTATAAGCAAAGTAGCTTATAACACACACATTCAGTAATGAATGCTACTATCTTCAAGGCATGCACAATACAAAACAGCAATGCAAGTGTATTACAAAAACATTCAACTCAGTTTATCCTTGTTTTTTGTCTTGATCTACACTCTCCCCCTTGTTTTACAAACTGTTGGGATGGAAATTCTCTGTGGCTGTTCTGCAGGTGTCATACACACGGATTTCAAGGACACTGCATTTTCACATCTCATTGCACTAAATACGACACACCCTTAACATCCAATAAGAATCAAGCCATACCTTCTACTTTTCCCACAGTACATTGATTACTAATACATCTTTCCTGTTTAGAAATACACATTCACCCCAAAATGTAGCCAGTTAGCTAATCAGTATTGAAGTAATTAAGCCCCACTGTGATCTGTCCTTCCTACAGACTTATGTATTATTTTCTTCCTCTAGCTTATATGTCCTGATCTTTTTTTCACTAATTACCTGGATTTGTATCTTCCATAAATTCACAAATTACTTCTATTCCATTAACTTTCCTCACTTTATGTTCCTGCTGCAATCACCTAAAGTGTCTCTCTTCTATCCTCCTAATCATTTCTTTAAAGCATGACTCTTTTTTCTGCCTTTTTTTTAAATTAAAATAAATACCTAATAATCAGTCTTTAAGTATTTCAGATTTTTATTTCATAGAGTCATAGAATTGCCAGGCTTGAAAGGGACCTCCAGGATTATCTAGTCCCAACTCCCCTGGATAGAAGGATGGGAAAGAGTAATCTGCCTCCATGCAATCTTTGCAACAGCTCCGCTAGTAAACTTTCCAAGTTTCTATCCAATATCATCTTTTACATAGAAATACATTCTAGAGCTTGTCTGCTGTTCAGTGCAGTAGAATGACACAACTAATGTGGAGTCCTTTGATTACCAGTGAACATTTTCTGTCTTATAAAAATAACCATGTTGAGGTTATGAGGCACATGTGAGGCATGCCGCGAGTTCATCTGAA